>NC_090173.1:1911324-2211324 GCF_024679245.1 Pseudorasbora parva | reverse complement strand
CTCTACTATAACAGTTTCAGACATTCAGCAGCCATTGAACTGATTTATGGAGGGATAAAGAAGAAAGACACAGAGAGACATGAGAGTCTGAGTCTGGGGTCTGACTGCTCTCTGAACATCAACAACGTCACAATAGAAGATCGTGGATTATACACCTGCAGACAATATGAGAATGGACAACAACAAGGATCTGATGCTCGTCTTTATCTGCATGTTCTTCATGGTGAGTTTATGATTATATGGTCAATTTAAAGGGGCAGATTCTCTCTTTAATCCGAGATGATTTGTGTTGTGTTTCAGTGTCTCCATCATCATCATCATCATCATCATCATCATCATCATCATCATCATCATCCTCTCAGACTGAGATCAGTCCAGGCCGCTCTGTGACTCTCTCCTGTCAGCTGTATTCATATCCTGGATTCTCCTGTGATGATTGGGTCCGTTCTGAGGATATTGAGCTGCTGTGGGTGAATCAGACTGGTGTTGATCTTCAGACAGACTCCAGATATCAGATATCAGCTCCAGATCGCTGTAACATCACTCTGACTACAACACTCCTGAATGAAGATCACAACAGAGAGTGGAGATGTGAAGTTACTCAGAGAAAACAACTCAAGACCTCAGTCACATACACTGTCAAGTATTCAGGTGAGAAAACACTATTACTACTGTAAAATATGATGTTAATGTCCTACAGATGATGCGTCTGAACATTCAGACAAACTTGCAAACCTAACATGAATATCTGTGAATGAATAAAGCATCAGATTTTTTGATTTCCTCCTGACACCTTGAGATTGAAATAAGATGATAATAGATGACAGACGGATGATGTGCTGCATTATGTTTGAGCTGAACTAACACACATGATCCACAGATCCAGGAGAAACTGAAGTCAGTGTGACTGCTGCATTATTAATCAGAGGTACGACACGTTGATTTATTCTGACAGCTTTATATCACTGAAACTATCAGTCAGTCTGTGAATGTTCATAGTTGAATCCCCTTGACTTCAGTTTCTCCTCTTCCTCTCATGTTTCCTGCAGTGATTGTGAGTATTGTTGAGATGGCGGTGTTTGCTGCTCCTACTGTGATTCTTCTTCAGATCATCTGTGCAAGAAGAGCTGGTGAGTTTGAGCCGCACACAATCTGATCATTCACACTCATCTGATCTGGATCAATCTGCAGTCATGATAAAAACACACACCAGAGGTCAGAGGTCAGTCAATGGCTTTATTTTACAGGGAGGAAGGACTCGCAGCGGCCAGAGGAAATAGAGATGCCTACAATATTACAAGAAAATACTGCTGAGCTGGAGCGAGATTAACAGGCCAGATTTATTTTCATTTTATGGGTTTTATGGATATTTGCTTACAGTGTTGAATGTCATTTTCTTGTGCTTCATATGTAAACTGCGTTAAAGGGGGGGTGAAATGCTGTTTCATGCATACTGATCTTTTTACACTGTTAAAGACTTGGAATCCCATACTAAACATAGACAAAGTTTCAAAAGTTAAGGTGGACGTTTGATGGGAGTATTTCTTTGTCAAAAATACTACTTCCGGTTAGTCATAAGTTTCGGCAAGTTTTTTGAGATCATGCGTCCCCTTTGACGTTAATGGGGGCGGAATATCCTTGTATGGGCCTTACGGACAATTCTACCGGAAGCGCGTGAGAGAGAGAGAGAGAGAGAGAGAGAGAGAGCGAAAGCAACAGGCTACGCCCATCAAAGCGCTGGCTTGTAGGATGCTAAACAGGTGATATAACCAGTAGCTACTGACTTACCCACTGATAGGCCGGCGGTCGATCTGTATTAGCACTTTCCTCACGCGACGGGCGAATCACTTTCCTCACCGAGCGACTCACTTTCCTCACGCGGCAGGCGAATCACTTTCCTCACTGAGCGAATCACTTTCCTCACAGAGCGACTCACTTTCCTCACGCGGCGGGCGAATCACTTTCCTCACTGAGCGAATCACTTTCCTCGCAGAGCGAATCACTTTCCTCACTGAGCGAATCACTTTCCTCACGCGGCGGGCGAATCACTTTCCTCACGCGGCGGGCGAATCACTTTCCTCACTGAGCGAATCACTTTCCTCACAGAGCGAATCACTTTCCTCACTGAGCGACTCACTTTCCTCACTGCAGCGCGCTGCTGCACACGTCATTATTTAGCTCCGCTCACATGACACGCCCCCACCCGCTCGGCTTTTTTCGGAAAGACTCGGAACAGCGCATCTTTCTTATATAATTATAAAAAAAATAAAGACTTTTCGGAGATATGCAGGATGCAATGCTACTCTATAGGTACTCAAGATTGACATGACACTGACTGAAACTGAGTGTTTCACCCCCCCTTTAATATAATATTAAATACAGTAACAGACTCAGACTGTGTGTATCATCCTCTCTCTGTTCTGATGGAGATGATTTTATGATTCTCAGATCTTCTGTTCATTCCAGTTTTAGCTTCTTTCTTGCTTCTAATTGTAACAAGGCTCCCCTTGAAATAAACATCATATATATGTGTGTGTGACAGGTTGAGTCTGTTTATTATCTATTCCCCTTCAATGGTCGTGTGCTTCAAATGCTAAGACACGCCCACTAGTGCAGAGCTGCAGCCTGACATTGAGTGCCCCTGTGCAGCGCAGTTACTGCGGTGTGTGTGTGGCTGTATTAAAGGCTTATCAAAGTGTGGCGTTCTGATTCTCCTGTGAACATGGTGTTTGGGCAGAAAAGGTCTCTCAGCTTTGTTTGTTTTCCCCTGCAGCCGTGTGTGTGTGTGTGTGTGTGTGTGTGTGTGTGTGTGTGTGTGTGTGTGTGTGTGTGTGTGTGTGTGTGTGTGTGTGTGTGTGTGAGTGTGTTTTGCAATAGTCTAACAATCACACTTGTGAGGTAAGTAACTTCATTGTGTGGATTCTTTTTCTGGGAAAGGGATAAATTATGTAACTTTTTCACTATTTGGTTTTTGTTTTTCAGGTGCGGCCTGTGAGTGCTAGCTGCTGTTTTATACCGTTTGATGTGTGTTGTTTACAGACCTGTTTTATATACCCGTTGTAACACTGTCACAGTAAAGCCCAGCACTATGCTCACTATATATATATATCTATAAAAGGTCATTGTATATGTACAGGTGCCTTTTTGTTTAAGGGGACTTTTGTTGGCCTTTAGGGACTCTTATTGTGATGGGCTCACCAATAAAGGGGAAGGGCGGCCATTTTGAAAGCAGAGGTTGTTTGGTGAGGTGGCATGTTTCTTTTGGCTGACATAGCTCAGAGTAATGGCCAGAGTAAAGGTTTTTTGAGGCTTACCTCTGGGGAAAAGAGACTGTGTGGTAAACCTTGCAGCTGTTTAATATGTGCCAACTCTGGTCAAGTATATACATTTTGGACTACTCTGGAGATTTTTGTACAGCTGAAGGATACCCTAATTATTTGGGACTCTGAACCAGGGGACTTATTCCTTTTCTCTTTTTGTGTGGACATTGATTTTTCATCAGGACTTTACACTTCCTACCTACCACCAAGCAAAAAAGGACTGTTGAGTATCATCTTTATTTTCTATTTTTTGTCTACTTGGACTTAAAGCTCTTGGGTTGTGGGCAACGAACCTACTCGTGAACATCTCTATATGGACTCATTTATTTGTGCATGTAAAGAGAGTCCTCAGATGGTATTATGTTTGCTGCATTATCTTTTCAATACAGTTTTTTGGGGGGTGTTTTTGATGTGGTTGAAATCACGCTGTTTTTTTGTGTATTGCATTTTTGCCAGATTAGTAAAAGAAAACAATAGTCAGACTCCCCTTGTGATAATAATTCAACCTTTCTTGTAAAGAGTTGTGGTTGTTATACCGTTCTGCATTACTGTTTCAGTGTCCGGTTCGTGCCGCTGACTGTCAGACACGTCAGTAAAGTTGGTTTTATATTCGCACATTCACACATTCGCGTTCAATAACTATCTCAATAAATGTGCAATAAATTAATGTTTGCAAATGGTAAACAGCGATATGATATTGTGAAGCAATGATTGTCAACCCACACCACTTTTCAAAACTGAAAAAAATGTACAAGTATTATTTTAAAGGCATTCTTACTTGCGAATGTCCACTGAATGTACAATGTAGCGTGGAAAACCAGTTAGGGACCGTGTACAAAGTTTATTTTTTTTTCATTGTGTGCAAACAGATAGGCTAATTACATTTTAGCTGGCTACAGATGAACCTACCAGCAAATATAACGCACATTATAATGCTATATATTTTACTTTAGAAACAATAAAAAATGCATTATAATGATGGTGTCTAGAAAGCTGTTTAGGAAATTAAAAAGAATGAACAGTTACATTAACTGTAATTTTATATCCAGTCATGTGGAAATCCATCTGTAATCTGTGCTATAACTATCTGGGCAGCGGTGACGTGTCAGCTGAGTTTGGTGATGGTACAGTAAATTACAGTAAAGTTATTGACTGTTATTCATTATGAAAATTCATAAAAAATACGATTTATTATTCTTTTTCGAAAACAACTGCTGTGCTATAACTATCTGGCCAGCGGTGACGTGTCAGCTGAGTTTGGTGACGGTACAGTAAATTACAGTAAAGTTATTGAATATTGTTCATTATGAAAATTCATAAAAAATACGATTTATTATTCTTTTTCGAAAACAACTGCTGTGCTATAACTATCTGGGCAGTGGCGACGTGTCAGCTGAGTTTGGTGATGGTACAGTAAATTACAGTAAAGTTATTGACTGTTATTCATTATGAAAATTCATAAAAAATACGATTTATTATTCTTTTTCGAAAACAACTGCTGTGCTATAGCTATCTGGCCAGCGGTGACGTGTCAGCTGAGTTTGGTGATGGTACAGTAAATTACAGTAAAGTTATTAAATATTGTTTCTTTATGAAAATTCATAAAAAATACGATTTATTATTATTTTCCCAAAACAACTGCTGTGCTATAACTATCTGGGCAGTGGCGACGTGTCAGCTGAGTTTGGTGATGGTACAGTAAATTACAGTAAAGTTATTGACTGTTATTCATTATGAAAATTCATAAAAAATATGATTTATTATTCTTTTTCGAAAAAAACTGCTGTGCTATAACTATCTGGGCAGTGGCGACGTGTCAGCTGAGTTTGGTGATGGTACAGTAAATTACAGTGAAGTTATTGAATATTGTTCATTATGAAAATTCATAAATAATATGATTTATTATTCTTTTTCAAAAACAACTGCTGTGCTATAACTATCTGGGCAGTGGCGACGTGTCAGCTGAGTTTGGTGATGGTACAGTAAATTACAGTGAAGTTATTGAATATTGTTCATTATGAAAATTCATAAATAATATGATTTATTATTCTTTTTCAAAAACAACTGCTGTGCTATAACTATCTGGGCAGTGGCGACGTGTCAGCTGAGTTTGGTGATGGTACAGTAAATTACAGTGAAGTTATTGAATATTGTTCATTATGAAAATTCATAAAAAATATGATTTATTATTATTTTCCCAAAACAACTGCTGTGCTATAACTATCTGGCCAGCGGCGACGTGTCAGCTGAGTTTGGTGATGGTACAGTGAATTACAGTAAAGTTATTGAATTTTGTTCATAAAAATGTATGATTTGTAAATGTGTTATAAGCTCTTGTAGCAAATATGTAGTAACGCATTTTGGGGTTTTGCACTTTTTTTTAACTATTTGTACTATTTTAACAAGTAAGGTATAATTTTTTATTTTTTAAAATTAATTTTCATAAAGATTATTATTCAATAACTTCACTGTAATTTACTGTACCATCACCAAACTCAGCTGACACGTCGCCGCTGCCCAGATAGTTATAGCACAGCAGTTGTTTTGGGAAAATAATAATAAATCATATTTTTTATGAATTTTCATAATGAATAACAGTCAATAACTTTACTGTAATTTACTGTACCGTCACCAAACTCAGCTGACACGTAGCCGCTGCCCAGATAGTTATAGCACAGCAGTTGTTTTGGGAAAATAATAATAAATCATATTTTTTATGAATTTTCATAATGAACAATATTCAATAACTTTACTGTAATTCACTGTACCGTCACCAAACTCAACTGACACGTCGCCGCTGCCCAGATAGCTATAGCACAGCAGTTGTTTTGGGAAAATAATAATAAATCATATTTTTTATGAATTTTCATAATGAACAATATTCAATAACTTTACTGTAATTCACTGTACCGTCACCAAACTCAGCTGACACGTCGCCGCTGCCCAGATAGTTATAGCACAGCAGTTGTTTTGGGAAAATAATAATAAATCATATTTTTTATGAATTTTCATAATGAACAATATTCAATAACTTTACTGTAATTCACTGTACCGTCACCAAACTCCTGTGACACGTCGCCGCTGTAATGTAATGGCTTAGCTGGTAAACATTTGCACCCTTTGCATTAAGTACAGCTCTTATATTGCACTCAATTGTCTGAAAAGGGTGATAAAGCATTGCAATTGTTCAATTTATTTCAATTAGTAGCCTACATACAATGGAAATATGTATTGATCTTTAATTTTTATATTATATTTTATTCCTTTCATATTTATTTATAGTGAAACACTAAACAGTATGCAGAGTAATATTCTCTGTACCTATTACTTAGAGAAACCACATGTTATCAGTGTGTTTAGAACATTTTTTGGATTAGAGTTAGCTCCAACCTCTGCGTGTGTGTTATTTCTCTGGTGTGTTTTGTGTGTGTGTTATTTCTCTGGTGTGTGTGTTATTTCTCTGGTGTGTGTGTTATTTCTCTGGTGTGTGTGTTATTTCTCTGGTGTGTGTGTTCTTTCTCTGGTGTGTTTTGTGTGTGTGCTGAATGCTCAGTGCAGGTCCAGTAGCCTATTGGAGATTTTTGCAGACAATGACAGGAATGAAGACTTCTTTCTGCGACTATACAGATTATTTCTATTAAGTGTAATAAATGTGCTATTAAATATAATTAAATCTAGAGTTTTTTAAAAAGTTTAATTTGATTGTTATGAAAATGCACAGATACAGTGGGTACGGAAAGTATTCAGCCCCTCTTAAATTTTTGTCACGGGTACAGAGCGTGACTGCACTGAAGTGAAGGGCAGGTGGACAGGTGAATCAGGTCTTGGTGAGGGATGTGGGAATCGGTTGAGAGATCGCTGGAGATAGACAATGGACAGTTCGCTGGAGACACCATGTATTCTAACTCCTCAATCTCTACCTTGTCTTCATCCCAATCCTTTCTCTTGTCCTGGTACTCATCTTCCTCTCCATCATATGCAGGCATTTTTCTGACTTTCTTTGTGTTGCTTTAAATTGTTCCTTTTTTACACAAGATCAGCCCAAAGATGCCTGTGTTAACTGTATATGGTCATATGAATGAAAGAACATCAACACATGAACAATTTCTAGATGAAAATCAGAAAATCTGATTCATAAAATTATATATTTGCAAACCTTCAATCAGTTGTTTCTCAGTATGAAATAATAAAATGCAGGGGATATATTTGTGTTTCAATTCACAATATGGACAGCTGTCTATCTTGACTTTAGCCTGTAAGGTTAGGTTTAGAACATGCTGTTATCTGGTCTGGCAATCAGTGTTAAAGCACTGCTACATTTGGCAGTAAAAATCCATTGGTGTGGTCTTGGTTGAGCTTGTGTGCAAAAAAAGTTTAAGCACTATACATTTTTGTTAACTATATGCATTTTGTGTCAAAGCAACAAGAAATGTGTTATTTGTATAGCCCACACAGACAGATGTTTAGCTAACTGGGTTAAGATTTTAGGAAATTTGTTAAATGTATTGTCATAGCAAATGTAAAAAACTGTAACTCAGGTACTGTCCATTTCTTCTGATCATCTTTGAGATGGTTCTACACTTTCATTTGAGTCCAGTTGTGTTTGATTGGACTTTATTAGGAAAGCCTGTAAATAAAAAAAACTGTAAATGATTTTAGCAAATTACTGAAATATAACAAAGAGTGAAATATGTAAGTGGGGGTCTGAATACTTTCCGTACCCACTGTATATTACTTATGTTTCTAAGCAAGCAGATCTCGTTCCTCATTGACTATCATGTTTCATCATGGCTATCACCATCATGTTTTCCCAACTATGGCAGTCTATGGGGCCCAAGACAAGCGTAGTTACAAACATTCTTCCAAATCACTTTCTTTCTTTTCAACAGAATAAAAATTAAAACCACATAACATATTTTAACAAATCCTTACGTAATGTTCTACTAAAGAGGAGAAATAAGTGACATGGAAAAAAAAGAAAATATATATATATATATATATATATATATATATATATATATATATATATATATATATATATTTAACCACGAATATATATATGGTCGAATATATATATATATATATATATATATATATATATATATATATATATATATAATATACACAGTCCCTGACAAAAGTCTTGTCGCTTGTGTACAAATTGACCTAAAGTGCCGCTGAAATATATTTCTAATCAAGATTTGTTTTACAAGAAATGGCTCATTTTAATCCCACCAGCTTTTGTGATAATGTTTCAGTGAAAAACTAAACTTTCAAAAAGTATTCTAATATTCACAGCTTGGTAAAGCCCATTGAGTCAATTTTTGCAAAGACATAAGTGTTGTCACCTTTTCATATGAGCTTCACATGTGACTAATAATGGATCAATTAGGTCTCAAGTGTGTATAAAAAGAACCCCAGTACACTAGACCTTCACATCAACTGCAACTGAACCTCTGCAAACATGCCTAAGATTCACCCTGAGACTAAAGTTTTGATTATCAAGAGGCTGAAACCAGAGCCACTGCTGACGTGGCAGACACCTTCAATGTGTCTAAGCGTCAAGTACAGAGGATAAAAAAAAGATTTGAAGAGACTGGAGACGTTTTTGACAAGCCCAGGTCAGGCAGACCCCGCAAGACAACTGCTCGAGAGGACCGTTTGTTGGCTCGAAAATCCAAGGCCAGCCCATTTTCCACTGCAGCAGAGCTCCACGAGACCTGGTCACCTGAAGTCCCTGTGTCAACCAGAACAGTTTGTCGGATTCTGTCTCGAAATGGCCTCCATGGTCGAATCAGTGCCCAGAAGCCAGCACTAAACAAAAGACAATTGAAAAACCGTGTGGCATTTGCCAAGGCCCCCAGCCTGCTAAAAGGATGGACGCTGGAAAAGTGGCAGAAGGTGGATTTTTCAGATGAATCTTCTGTTGAATTACACCACAGTCGCCGCAAATATTGCAGGAGACCTACTGGTGCCCGAATGGATCCAAGATTCACCCAGAAAACAGTGAAGTTTGGTGGCGGAAAAATCATGGTCTGGGATTACATCCAGTATGGGGGTGTGCGAGAGATCTGCAGGATGGAAGGCAACATCAATAGTCTAAAATACCAAGAAATCTTAGCTACCTCTTATATTCCCAACCATAAAAGAGGCCAAATTCTGCAGCAGGACGGTGCTCCATCGCATACTTCCATCTCCACATCAAAGTTCCTCAAGGCGAAGAAGATCAAGATGCTCCAGGATTGGCCAGCCCAGTCACCAGACATGAACATCATTGAGCATATGTGGGGTAGGATGAAAGAGGACGCATGGAAGACGAAACCAAAGAATATTGATGAACTCTGGGAGGCATGCAAGACTGCTTTCTTAGCTATTCCTGATGACTTCATCAATAAATTGTATGAATCCTTGCCAAACCGCATGGATGCAGTCCTTCAAGCTCATGGAAGTCATACAAGATATTACATTTGGATCTCACAGCACCACAATTTAATTTGCTGACATATTTTTGTATTTGCAGTAAATTTGTTCAATTTCTGTATAGGCGACAACTTTTGTCTTGCCAAAATTTGACCTTTCTGTCTTGATTAAATGATAAATATTTTTTCTGTGAAAATTATTTATTTCAGTGCATTAAACATCATTTGGGAGGGTTTTAGCTTTTTGTATGAGCCATTTCTAACACCAATGAATTAATTAAAAGTCAGGTTAATATCAGGTATTTCTAGAAAATAGACAAGCGACAAGACTTTTGTCAGGGACTGTATATATATATATTTCCCCACTGAACAATCTTTAATATTTATAACAACAGCAAATCTATTTATTTGTATAAATCATGCAGGTCATTCTTTAGGTTTTTTTTTTTTTAATATTTTTTTGAGTATTTCAAGTATAGGAATATAAACAAATTTTAACAACAACATAAATGGACCAAAAAAAGAACAGAAAATGCCAAACTAAATGCATGAAGAGCCAGGGATAATATAAATTACATTATATAAAACATCTCAAGAGGCACTTATTAAAAATCAGGCAAAATGTCACAAAACATACAGTCACATGTAAATTGTAGGGAAAAAAAAAAAAAAAAAAAATATATATATATATATATATATATATATATATATATATATATATATATATATATATATATATATATATATATATATATATATATATATATATTAAAAGATGTACACAATATTATGCATTATAAGGCTTTAACATTGCTGGAGGTATTGTATCCAAGTCAAGTAATACTTATAGACAAAAAATAAAATGGCTATTTATGTAAAACAAATTATCTAGTAAAATAAATAGATTTATTAGAAAATATTTATTCAAAATATAAATTTTATAACATTATAAAAACAAAACATCCTTCTACAACCAAGTAAAAATGTATGAAAGAATAAATAAACAGTATTTCTGACCAAACAGTGTTACATGGAAAGAGATGAGGTAAACATGTAGCTAATTTGAGTTTTTTTTTTAATGATATTATGTCTATCTATTCAATACATCAAAAAACAGGAGTAACTGTTATAATAGACTGCAGTAGGAGTGAACAAGGAATAAAATATTTAATTTGCTTTCTGACTAAAACGGGATTAATGACACTAATATGATGATTGAAGTATATGGGAAATACGTAGAACCAGAAGATGGCAGTATTGCAAGATCAAGGATGCAAGCTGCCGTTACAACCCGAAGAAGATACGTAATTTGTAGATGGTCCCTAAAAAAACGAACTCTCCATAGAGGTAAGCGTGTTTATCTGCTTTTGAAAGACGTCGAGTTCTACAGAAACATGTGTTGTAGCATGTTCTCATAATAATCAATAATGATAAATAACCGAAGTTTGCCTTTTTTAATAAAGATTCATGAAGTTATTGAACGCGGAAGTTTGAATGTGCGAATATAAAACCAACTTTACTGACGTCTGTCAGACTGCTGTGGGCGATTCTCGTTTGAATCGCTGATCTACTGCGTGTGATAGAATTATTCTTTCCTATCGGTCTGTATGATATGTGAAAGTATTGGACGCTTCTGACTCTTGTACTATTATATTAAACTAACACGCTTCTATCTTCATGCCCTGAATCAGAATGGTTTATAATAATTTTTATTTAAACTATTGTTTTGATTTGCTGATGTATTTTTTGCTTCTCTTTCTATGCCTTGTCTCTTTGCTGGTTTGTATTCATATGAAATGAGCTGTAATACTGATGCTTAACAGAAAGGGAAGAGTTTATATTTTTGGTGTTTCTTTTTTTCTTTTATTGGTCTGTCACTTTTGTGTTCATTCATTCACTGATTTGCAGTGCGGTTTATCCCTTCTGTAACGTTTGGTCTATTGTGGTCTCTTAATCATTGTGCGTATTTAATTGGTAAACTCTTTGAGGCTCATTTTAGATGTATTTTGCTGATGCTTACTATAAAATAAAATAAATTTAGTTATAGTGATAGTTGGTCATTAGGAGAAGCGTGTCGGTTAGACGTCAGTAAAGTTGGTTTTATATTCGCACATTCAAACTTCCGCGTTCAATAACTTCATGAATCTTTATTAAAAAAGGCAAACTTCGGTTATTTATCATTATTGATTATTATGAGAACATGCTACAACACATGTTTCTGTAGAACTCGACGTCTTTCAAAAGCAGATAAACACGCTTACCTCTATGGAGAGTTGGGTTTTTTAGGGACCATCTACAAATTACGTATCTTCTTCGGGTTGTAACAGCAGCTTGCATCCTTGATCTTGCAATACTGCCATCTTCTGGTTCTACGTATTTCCCATATACTTCAATCATCATATTAGTGTCATTAATCCCGTTTTAGTCAGAAAGCAAATTAAATATTTTATTCCTTGTTCACTCCTACTGCAGTCTATTATAACAGTTACTCCTGTTTTTTGATGTATTGAATAGATAGACATAATATCATTAAAAAAAAAACTCAAATTAGCTACATGTTTACCTCATCTCTTTCCATGTAACACTGTTTGGTCAGAAATACTGTTTATTTATTCTTTCATACATTTTTACTTGGTTGTAGAAGGATGTTTTGTTTTTATAATGTTATAAAAATTATATTTTGAATAAATATTTTCTAATAAATCTATTTATTTTACTAGATAATTTGTTTTACATAAATAGCCATTTTATTTTTTGTCTATAAGTATTACTTGACTTGGATACAATACCTCCAGCAATGCAAATTTTTTTTTTTTTTTTTTTCCCTACAATTTACATGTGACTGTATGTTTTGTGACATTTTGCCTGATTTTTAATAAGTGCCTCTTGAGATGTTTTATATAATGTAATTTATATTATCCCTGGCTCTTCATGCATTTAGTTTGGCATTTTCTGTTCTTTTTTTGCTCCATTTATGTTGTTGTTAAAATTTGTTTATATTCCTATACTTGAAATACTCAAAAAAATATTTAAAAAAAAAAACCTAAAGAATGACCTGCATGGTTTATACAAATAAATAGATTTGCTTTTGTTATAAATATTAAAGATTGTTCAGTGGGGAAATATATATATATACAGTCCCTGACAAAAGTCTTGTCGCTTATCTATTTTCTAGAAATACCTGATATTAACCTGACTTTTAATTAATTCATTGGTGTTAGAAATGGCTCATATGAAAAGCTAAAACCCTCCCAAATGATGTTTAATGCACTGAAATAAATAATTTTCACAGAAAAAATATTTATCATTTAATCAAGACAGTAAGGTCAAATTTTGGCAAGACAAAAGTTTTGTCGCCTATACAGAAATTGAACAAATTTACTGCAAATACAAAAATATGTCAGCAAATTAAGTTGTGGTGCTGTGAGATCCAAATGTAATATCTTGTATGACTTCCATGAGCTTGAAGGACTGCATCCATGCGGTTTGGCAAGGATTCATACAATTTATTGATGAAGTCATCAGGAATAGCTAAGAAAGCAGTCTTGCATGCCTCCCAGAGTTCATTAATATTCTTTGGTTTCGTCTTCCATGCGTCCTCTTTCATCCTACCCCACATATGCTCAATGATGTTCATGTCTGGTGACTGGGCTGGCCAATCCTGGAGCATCTTGATCTTCTTCGCCTTGAGGAACTTGGATGTGGAGACGGTGACGAAGTATGCGATGGAGCACCGTCGTGCTGCAGAATTTGGCCTCTTTTATGGTTGGGAATATAAGAGGTAGCTAAGATTTCTTGGTATTTTAGACTATTGATGTTGCCTTCCACCCTGCAGATCTCTCGCACACCCCCATACTGGATGTCAGGGGCGTAGCACCAAATTTTGGGCCCTGGTGGGTACAAACCATCTTGCTGGGCCCCCGTACCATGTATGTGTATGTATAGAAAATGGACTTTCCTGCCTTGGGCCCTGGTTACTCAGTACCCTTTATCCCCCCAGTCCGACGCCCCTGCTGGATGTAACCCCAGACCATGATTTTTTCGCCATCAAACTTCACTGTTTTCTGGGTGAATCTTGGATCCATTCTGGCTCCAGTAGGTCTCCTGCAATATTTGCGGCGACTGTGGTGTAATTCAACAGAAGATTCATCTGAAAAATCCACCTTCTGCCACTTTTCCAGCGTCCATCCTTTTAGCAGGCTGGGGGCCTTGGCAAATGCCACACGGTTTTTCAATTGTCTATTGTTTAGTGCTGGCTTCTGGGCACTGATTCGACCATGGAGGCCATTTCGAGACAGAATCCGACAAACTGTTCTGGTTGACACAGGGACTTCAGGTGACCAGGTCTCGTGGAGCTCTGCTGCAGTGGAAAATGGGCCGGCCTTGGATTTTCGAGCCAACAAACGGTCCTCTCGAGCAGTTGTCTTGTGGGGTCTGCCTGACCTGGGCTTGTCAAAAACGTCTCCAGTCTCTTCAAATCTTTTTTTTATCCTCTGTACTTGACGCTGAGACACATTGAAGGTGTCTGCCACGTCAGCAGTGGATCTGGTCTTCAGCCTCTTGATAATCAAAACTTTAGTCTCAGGGTGAATCTTAGGCATGTTTGCAGAGGTTCAGTTGCAGTTGATGTGAAGGTCTAGTGTACTGGGGTTCTTTTTATACACTATTGAGACCTAATTGATCCATTATTAGTCACAGGTGAAGCTCATATGACAAGGTGACAACACTTATGTCTTTGCAAAAATTGACTCAATGGGCTTTACCAAGCTGTGAATATTAGAATACTTTTTGAAAGTTTAGTTTTTCACTGAAACATTATCACAAAAGCTGGTGGGATTAAAACGAACCATTTCTTGTAAAACAAATCTTTTGGATTAGAAATATATTTCAGCGGCACTTTAGGTCAATTTGTACACAAGCGACAAGACTTTTGTCAGGGACTGTGTATATTATATATATATATATATATATATATATATATATATATATATATATATATATATATATATATATTTTTTTTTTTTTTTTTTGTCACTTATTTCTCCTCTTTAGTAGAACATTACGTAAGGATTTGTTAAAATATGTTATGTGGTTTTAATTTTTATTCTGTTGAAAAGAAAGAAAGTGATTTGGAAGAATGTTTGTAACTACGCTTGTCTTGGGCCCCATAGACTGCCATAGTTGGGAAAACATGATGGTGATAGCCATGATGAAACATGATAGTCAATGAGGAACGAGATCTGCTTGCTTAGAAACATAAGTAATATACAGTGGGTACGGAAAGTATTCAGACCCCCCCTTACATTTTTCACTCTTTGTTATATTTCAGTAATTTGCTAAAATCATTTACAGTTTTTTTTATTTACAGGCTTTCCTAATAAAGTCCAATCAAACACAACTGGACTCAAATGAAAGTGTAGAACCATCTCAAAGATGATCAGAAGAAATGGACAGTACCTGAGTTACAGTTTTTTACATTTGCTATGACAATACATTTAACAAATTTCCTAAAATCTTAACCCAGTTAGCTAAACATCTGTCTGTGTGGGCTATACAAATAACACATTTCTTGTTGCTTTGACACAAAATGCATATAGTTAACAAAAATGTATAGTGCTTAAACTTTTTTTGCACACAAGCTCAACCAAGACCACACCAATGGATTTTTACTGCCAAATGTAGCAGTGCTTTAACACTGATTGCCAGACCAGATAACAGCATGTTCTAAACCTAACCTTACAGGCTAAAGTCAAGATAGACAGCTGTCCATATTGTGAATTGAAACAAATATATCCCCTGCATTTTATTATTTCATACTGTGAAACAGCTGATTGAAGGTTTGCAAATATATAATTTTATGAATCAGATTTTCTGATTTTCATCTAGAAATTGTTCAGGTGTTGATGTTCTTTCATTCACATGACCATATACAGTTAACACAGGCATCTTTGGGCTGATCTTGTGTAAAAAAGGAACAATTTAAAGCAACACAAAGAAAGTCAGAAAAATGCCTGCATATGATGGAGAGGAAGATGAGTACCAGGACAAGAGAAAGGATTGGGATGAAGACAAGGTAGAGATTGAGGAGTTAGAATACATGGTGTCTCCAGCGAACTGTCCATTGTCTATATCCAGCGATCTCTCCAGCGATTCCCACATCCCTCAAGCCTAGTTCACACTGCCCGATTTTTGCCCCGATTTTGAGTCGCCGACAGGTTTTGCGAAATCGCCGACAAATGCCCGAGATCACAGGCAAATCGGTGCTCGTGCACGCGAGTGACAATCACGCAGTGTGAATAATCAAAGACGCGATCAGAGAGAATCGCCGACGAGTCGCCGACGCCGGTGAGATATTTGGCATGCTAAATATCTGGACCTGTCGGCGATTCAAACTCCTGCTGTGTGAACAGCGTTCTGACTGAAAATTACATCGGCGATGACCGACAGCCAATGAAAGAGTGAGATACAGGGCAGCAGGACGTTCAGGGAGGAGTTATAGAGCAGAATTTCAGTATTTTAATAGATATATTTACAATTCTATCAAACAGAAACAAAGCCCAAACATTTGCACATCCAGCCACAGCAGCAGCACATTACAAAATTATTTATTTACCTCAAAATGTTTTTGCAGAACAAAATCCTGTCTCCCTCTGTCTCTCCAACAATTTCTTCCGCCATAATCTTTTTTCTTTTTCTCCACAAATCAGCACACATACAATTTGAAGCAAGCTTTGTGCAGTTTATCATTTTTAATAACAATTCCAAGTCTCGCGCGAGAACTCCGGTCTGACGCACGGGTGATCTCGCGTTGTTTACTTGTCACATCGCACGTGTTTGGGAAACGTAGTTTGCGCACCGGAGAGAGAGAGAGTTGTCGGCGATTCTTCCTTGTTCAGTCATGCAGTGTGAACTCCTCTGTCGTCAAACCATCGTGCAGTGTGAACACAGCAGTGACTGAATGATACCCCAGATAGTCATGCAGTGTGAATAGAGCTGTGACCCGACGAGTTTGAAAATCGTGCAGTCTGAACTAGGCTTCACCAAGACCTGATTCACCTGTCCACCTGCCCTTCACTTCAGTCACAGTCACGCTCTGTACCCGTGACAAAAATTTAAGAGGGGCTGAATACTTTCCGTACCCACTGTATCTGTGCATTTTCATAACAATCAAATTAAACTTTTAAAAAAACTCTAGATTTAATTATATTTAATAGCACATTTATTACACTTAATAGAAATAATCTGTATAGTCGCAGAAAGAAGTCTTCATTCCTGTCATTGTCTGCAAAAATCTCCAATAGGCTACTGGACCTGCACTGAGCATTCAGCACACACACAAAACACACCAGAGAAATAACACACACACCAGAGAAATAACACACACACCAGAGAAATAACACACACACAAAACACACCAGAGAAATAACACACACGCAGAGGTTGGAGCTAACTCTAATCCAAAAAATGTTCTAAACACACTGATAACATGTGGTTTCTCTAAGTAATAGGTACAGAGAATATTACTCTGCATACTGTTTAGTGTTTCACTATAAATAAATATGAAAGGAATAAAATATAATATAAAAATTAAAGATCAATACATATTTCCATTGTATGTAGGCTACTAATTGAAATAAATTGAAAAATTGCAATGCTTTATCACCCTTTTCAGACAATTGAGTGCAATATAAGAGCTGTACTTAATGCAAAGGGTGCAAATGTTTACCAGCTAAGCCATTACATTACAGCGGCGACGTGTCACAGGAGTTTGGTGATGGTACAGTCAATTACAGTGAAGTTTTTGAATATTGTTCATTATGAAAAAATCATAAAAAATATGATTCAATATTCTTTTTCAAAAACAACTGCTGTGCTATAGCTATCTGGGCAGCGGCGACGTGTCAGCTGAGTTTGGTGACGGTACAGTAAATTACAGTGAAGTTATTGACTGTTATTCATTATGAAAATTCATAAAAAATACGATTTATTATTCTTTTTCAAAAACAACTGCCGTGCTATAACTATCTGGACAGCGGCGACGTGTCAGCTGAGTTTGGTGACGGTACAGTAAATTACAGTAAAGTTATTGACTGTTATTCATTATGAAAATTCATAAAAAATACGATTTATTATTCTTTTTCAAAAACAACTGCTGTGCTATAACTATCTGGACAGCGGCGACGTGTCAGCTGAGTTTGGTGATGGTACAGTGAATTACAGTAAAGTTATTGAGTATTGTTCATTATGAAAATTCATAAAAAATATGATTTATTATTATTTTCCCAAAACAACTGCTGTGCTATAACTATCTGGGCAGCGGCGACGTGTCAGCTGAGTTTGGTGATGGTACAGTAAATTACAGTGAAGTTATTGAATAATATTCTTTATGAAAATTAATTTAAAAAAATAAAAAAATATACCTTACTTGTTAAAATAGTACAAATAGTTAAAAAAAAGTGCAAAACCCCAAAATGCGTTACTACATATTTGCTACAAGAGCTTATAACACATTTACAAATCATACATTTTTATGAACAAAATTCAATAACTTTACTGTAATTCACTGTACCATCACCAAACTCAGCTGACACGTCGCCGCTGGCCAGATAGTTATAGCACAGCAGTTGTTTTTGAAAAAGAATAATAAATCATATTTTTTATGAATTTTCATAATGAATAACAGTCAATAACTTTACTGTAATTTACTGTACCGTCACCAAACTCAGCTGACAAGTCACCGCTGGCCAGATAGTTATAGCACAGCAGTTGTTTTTGAAAAAGAATAATAAATCGTATTTTTTATGAATTTTCATAATGAACAATATTTAATAACTTTTCTGTAATTTACTGTACCATCACCAAACTAAGCTGACACGTCGCCACTGGCAAGATAGTTATAGCACAGCAGTTGTTTTTGAAAAAGAATAATAAATCATATTTTTTATGAATTTTCATAATGAATAACAGTCAATAACTTTACTGTAATTCACTGTACCATCACCAAACTCAGCTGACAAGTCACCGCTGGCCAGATAGTTATAGCACAGCAGTTGTTTTTGAAAAAGAATAATAAATCGTATTTTTTATGAATTTTCATAATGAACAATATTTAATAACTTTACTGTAATTTACTGTACCATCACCAAACTAAGCTGACACGTCGCCACTGCCCAGATAGTTATAGCACAGCAGTTGTTTTCGAAAAATAATAATAAATCGTATTTTTTATGAATTTTCATAATGAACAATATTTATTAAATTTACTGTAATTTACTGTACCATCACCAAACTCAGCTGACACGTCACCGCTGGCCAGATAGCTATAGCACAGCAGTTGTTTTCGAAAAATAATAATAAATCGTATTTTTTATGAATTTTCATAATGAATAACAGTCAATAACTTTACTGTAATTTACTGTACCGTCACCAAACTCAGCTGACAAGTCACCGCTGGCCAGATAGTTATAGCACAGCAGTTGTTTTCGAAAAATAATAATAAATCGTATTTTTTATGAATTTTCATAATGAATAACAGTCAATAACTTTACTGTAATTCACTGTACCGTCACCAAACTCATCTGACACGTCACCGCTGGCCAGATAGTTATAGCACAGCAGTTGTTTTTGAAAAAGAATAATAAATCGTATTTTTTATGAATTTTCATAAAGAAACAATATTTAATAACTTTACTGTAATTTACTGTACCATCACCAAACTCAGCTGACACGTCACCGCTGGCCAGATAGCTATAGCACAGCAGTTGTTTTCGAAAAAGAATAATAAATCGTATTTTTTATGAATTTTCATAATGAATAACAGTCAATAACTTTACTGTAATTTACTGTACCATCACCAAACTCAGCTGACACGTCGCCACTGCCCAGATAGTTATAGCACAGCAGTTGTTTTCGAAAAAGAATAATAAATCGTATTTTTTATGAATTTTCATAATGAACAATATTCAATAACTTCACTGTAATTCACTGTACCGTCACCAAACTCAGCTGACACGTCACCGCTGCCCAGATAGTTATAGCACAGATTACAGATGGATTTCCACATGACTGGATATAAAATTACAGTTAATGTAACTGTTCATTCTTTTTAATTTCCTAAACAGCTTTCTAAACACCATCATTATAATGCATTTTTTATTGTTTCTAAAGTAAAATATATAGCATTATAATGTGCGTTATATTTGCTGGTAGGTTCATCTGTAGCCAGCTAAAATGTAATTAGCCTATCTGTTTGCACACAATGAAAAAAAAATAAACTTTGTACACGGTCCCTAACTGGTTTTCCACGCTACATTGTACATTCAGTGGACATTCGCAAGTAAGAATGCCTTTAAAATAATACTTGTACATTTTTTTCAGTTTTGAAAAGTGGTGTGGGTTGACAATCATTGCTTCACAATATCATATCGCTGTTTACCATTTGCAAACATTAATTTATTGCACATTTATTGAGATAGTTATTGAACGCGAATGTGTGAATGTGCGAATATAAAACCAACTTTACTGACGTGTCGGTACGTGACGGTGCTCGAATCACAAGAAAGTGTTTCTGAAATACTCTGTATTTGCTGTGTTGCTTAGTGTATTAATTACTAGACGGAAGATACATTTCAATTTTGTACTTATTTTTTTCTATTCATAACGTTATTACGTGAGCTATTTTTTGGCAGTTTGAAGCGCGCTGTACGCAATTGTCAGCCGTTATCAAATAATAATTGTTGGCTTTTAGCACAGGTAGTGAGTGATAGTTTGGTTTCGATTTGAGTCATTGGCAGCCTGTTGCGCTGATTAATCTTTGGGATAATTATAAAAGCCTCCACAGCTGTTCGCACTCAAGTAGTGATCAGTGTGTATTTAATAAGTGTGTCAGCGCTGTCGCGGTAGCATCGGCGGGAGCGTTCAGCCCTCATGTGAAGACCGACAAGTGTAAAGACATCTTCTAGCACAACTAGATGTGCTGCTGTCCTCATTCCCTGAGGATGGCAGCCCACTTGTAATCCTTGGTGATTTCAACATCCACCTGGACAAACCGTATGCTACAGATTTTCACTCCCTTCTATCCTCATTCGATCTCAAACTTCTTACTACCTCACACACACACAAATCTGGCAACCAACTTGACCTCATCTACATACGCAACTGCACTACAGAAAACACTTTGGTCAAACCCTTATGTAAGCTGCTCATCCCAAATAAGGGCAGTGAGGTCATTGGCGTCCATGGGGTTTCCTTGAGTGTGCCGGGCGAGAGAGAAACACCTGTGTCAAATTAGTAATTAGAGACTGAAGCTATAAAGGTATGTTGCTTTTGTTTGTTTGCGAGGGCTTTTTCTGTGAGTGCTGCTGAGTTCATTGCCGAGGCTGCCGTGTCGGGACGTGGGCTGAGGATTGTTCCTGTTGCGTGCGCATAGCTGGGAGGGATAGTTTATAGTATTGGGGTTTTCCCCTACTAAGTTGGGCAGCCGCCGTTGATTTCCCCGAACGCTGTATCCCACGTCCGGTAGCGGGTAAGGAAGCCAGCAGTACACTTTTATTTTCACCGCTGTAGTGTTTGATGTGTTTTTTATGTATTGAGATATATATATATGTATGGTGGTTGTATCGCCGGGGAGACTTATTTCATGTGTGTGCCAATATTGGTCCCCCGGCGCTTTTTGTCTGTAAAGTGAGCGTGTGTGTGTGCAGGGGGTATGAGGGCAGGTTATCTCCCATAACGCTCCTGTAGGTTATACAGCTTGACGAAGGCTATGTATTTGGCCCGAGTGGTATCGATGGTCTGAGTGATATTTGGTGTGTATTTATTGGTGTTATTTAATGAATTGATTATTTATGCTATACTGTGAGGTTTTGCGGTGTAATGAAATCATGCATGTATTGTGATCATAGGAATTAATTGAATGGGTGTGCTTTTTATAATAACTGTTGAGACCCCGAGTTAAATATGTTCCTGCTTGTTGATGTTGTATTTTTCTTATAGTTAACCTTGCTGAGTATTAGTATTATCAAGTAACAAATTTCCAGTGAATTGTACCTATCTTGATCATGTTAACCTGGCGCCCCCTGAGTTTTAATACCATTGTCCATGAATAAAATTGTTTTCTCTCTTGAGTACTTGAGTGTTTTCTTGGTTATTGAGCCCACAGTAAATTCATGGTCCAGTAGAGAACCTGTGAATTAACCTTTCGTAGTATTTGGGGGTTGGTTACACTTACACTTCTCTGATCATTACTTCATCACATTTAATCTACATCTTACTACCCGTACACTTCCACTTCCTCTACCAGTAAGTTTCAGACGAAACATGCGTTCTCTTTCTCCCTCTCACCTCTCCTCCGTTGTGTCATCCTCTCTTCCGTCACACACACATTTCTCCTCTATGGATGTCAACACTGCAACAGACACTTAATGTTCCACTTTAACCTCTTGTCTAGATACTATCTGCCCTCTGTCTTCTAGGCCAGCTCGCGCTACTCCCTCTAACCCTTGGTTATCTGATGTTCTTCGTGAACACCGGACCAAACTTAGGGCAGCAGAGAGAAAATGGCGCAAATCAAACGACCCATCTGACCTGAGTAAGTACCAATCTCTGCTCATTTCCTTCTCACAGGACGTCCTTACAGCTAAATCCTCATATTTTCACAACAAAATCAACAGCACCTCAGACTCTCGCACACTTTTCAGAACTTTTAACTCTCTAATCTGTCCCCCTCCACCACCTCTCTATCTGCAGACGATCTTGCCCATTTTTTCACAAACAAAACCACACTCATCAGCAGTCAGTTCACACCTCCACACACACACACACTTTTGAATCAGCCACATCCACAGCCAAACATCTCTCCTTCTCTACACTAACTGAGGACGAAGTATCTAAGCTTCTCCTCTCCAGCCATCCCACTACCTGCCCTCTAGATCCCATCCCCTCACATCTCCTACAAGCCATCTCCCCTACACTCTTACCAGCACTCACACACATCATCAACACATCTCTCTGCACCGGCATCTTCCCCACCACATTCAAGCAGGCTCGGGTAACCCCACTGCTTAAAAAACCCACATTAGACACATCACTTACAGAAGTGACACAGAACTCACAGAATTACAGACCTGTTTCTCTCCTACCAATCATTGCGAAAACACTTGAAAGTGCTAAACCAGGTCTCATCTTTCCTCTCACAGTCTAATCAACTGGACGTCAAGTGTAAATGGAGTAGAGGAGAGGTCCAAGCACTGAGCCCTGAGGAACCCATTGGGACTAAATCATTGGGACCCATCATTCAGGCACATGGGCTCTCATATCATTGCTATGCTGATGACACACAGCTCTACCTCTCCTTTCAACCAGATGATCCCACAGTAGCTGCACGAATCTCAAACTGTCTGGCGGACATCTCGGCATGGATGAAAAAACATCACCTGCAGCTCAACTTAGCAAAGACTGAGCTGCTTGTTTTATCTACTAATCGACCATACAACACGATTTTACCATCCAGCTAGGTTCATCTTTGATTACACCAGTGGCGGCTCCAGACAATTTTGATTGGGGGGGCAATGGGGGGTCCTGGTCATTTCAATGGGGGGGTCTCATGAAAACCAACAAAAAATACAGTGGACACAGCTAATAACTGCATATTACGGCTACAAAACAACAAAAACAACACAACATATCAACTACTTTGTTTTAAATTTGCAGTTTGCAAACAATATGCTCAAACTTTAATTGCCATAGCCACACCCATGTCAGAGAAAACACATTTTTTAGCTTCAAGCTATAGCTTTAGCTTATCAGTTCTTGCAGGTTTGTTGCAGCGCCTTGAACGCAATGAAGCAATGCGCAGCAACGTTCATGGTGTTGCTCAGTAATTCTTATGTTTATATTTTTTTAGGTGCTGTCAATCGATTAAATATTTAATCGCAATTTAATCGCACATTCTTATCAGTTCTAAATGTACCTTAAATGAACATGTTTCTAATACATGTTTCTAATACTAAAGTTTTTTAATACTCTAATCAACATGGGTATGGAGAAAAATGCATGCTTTATGCCAATGTATGTTTATTATAAACCATACTCAGAGCATGAAGACTAGACATGTTCCAAAGGTCACAGATGATTTTCAAAGAACTTGTTCATGTCTCTTAAGCCAACAATTCAGAATAAGCAGTGATTTCTCTCATTTTAAGAATATAAATAAAGGGAGTTTTTACACAGGCAGTTTAATTCAGAGCACGGCACAGTTCCAAAGCTGTCATGCGGACCTGTGAGCACACCATATTGCACAAGTAGGAATATAGTGTGGCCCCTTTAAGAGATGCGCGTTCCTGCCCATATGTCTATGTTCCTGCCGGTATTTTGTGTGTGCGCCGAGCTGTGCCGCAGTGAGAGAAACATGGACTTGGGAGCGCTCTTGTCCAGAAAAGTAACCTGCTGCTTAATCGTTTTAGCCGATTGTAATGTATTTAGTTCAATAAAACACATGTACTGTAGTAGTGATGATGGTGTTAATGATTTACTTCAGATATGAGCGAGAGTGAGCTTCAGTGCATCGCGCTCGGACTGCAGAGAAAGTTTTTTGTGAAAAAACAATTTTCTTTCGACCTGCGGAGCCTAATAAAAGTTAAGCAGAAAATATGGTAGGCTAGCTTATGAAGGCAATAACTGCACTTGTTTCAGAGTAATGTTAATGTTAACCCTTTTTTCCCTATTAATGTTTGCTGCATCCTTTGCATTTATGGCTGATCTAAATTTCTCTAATACAGGCGGATCAAAGAGAAAATGCAACCGCATGTTAATCGCGCGTTTATCAGTTGAATAAATATTGTTCTGCGTAGTTTGAAGAGAAACATTTTTAAATCTTTATCACGGATATATATATATATATATATAGCCTTTTTTTATCAGGAAGAGGGTGGGTGGGGGGTCAAGGCGTTTTTTAGGAGGGTCTTGAGACCCCCCAAGACCCCCCCTGGCGCCGCCGCTGGATCACACCTTCAGGTTCGGTCAGAAATCTTTGATGACCAGTTGTCCTTCAAAGACCACATCTCAAAGACAGCTCAGTCATGCAGGTTTGCATTGCACAACATCAGGAAAATCAGACCATTCCTTACGGAGCATGCAACACAGCTTCTTGTCCAAGCCCTGGTCATTTCTAGACTTGACTATTGCAATGCGCTTCTGGCTGGACTTCCATCTTGTGCAATCAAACCGCTGCAAATGATCCAGAACGCTGCAGCACGTCTTGTCTTCAATGAGCCCAAAAGGGCTCATGTCAGACCTCTATTCATCTCTCTGCATTGGCTACCACTCGCTGCCCGGATCAAATTCAAAGCCCTGACTCTTGCTCATGTATCTTCCACAAGCTCAGCACCCACATACTTCGACTCACTCCTACGAGTCTACACCCCCACCAGAAGCCTTCGCTCAGCTAATGAGTCTACACCCCCACCAGAAGCCTTCGCTCAGCTAATGAGTCTACAACCCCACCAGAAGCCTTCGCTCAGCTAATGAGTCTACACCCCCACCTGAAGCCTTCGCTCAGCTAATGACCAAAGGCTTGTGGGGCATGAAATCCCTCTCCAGAACTTTTTCTTTCATTGTTCCTGGTTGGTGGAACGATCTTCCGTCCTCCATACGCACGACAGAATCACTCGCTTCATTCAAAAGACAGGTAAAAACTCATCTCTTCCATGAGCACTTAATCTTATCATAAAAAAATAAAATAAAAAAACCTCTTCCTCCTCTGTTTCTCTTTTCTTCTTCCCTTTTCTGTTTTTTGCTACTCTTAGCAGTATACAAATCTTGGTATTTAGGGCACATTTTGCGTTTTCTTTGCCTCTTCTTGACAGATCGCTTCCTGTACTCCTGAGTTGTAAGTCGCTTTGGATAAAAGCGTCTGCTAAATGCATAAATGTAAATGAACCAGCAGGGTCCTTCATATTATTGTAATTTTCTTTGGGGTAGCTCTATTTCCTAGGGTAAGACATTACCTAGGTGGTGTAGTTGGATTTTTTTTTATACTTTTAGCCAAAGGTTTTTTATATTATATAATGCGCATGGATGCTTTACAGACCAGTTAACCAAGCAACAGTTGGGCATCAAACCATCAAAAGGACAAAACAAAAATCACACAGAGGAAACACATTAAATAAATTCATATTAGATAAACTTAAATTAAAATTAAACCAAAATGTGTTTCATGCAAAAATAACCCAACTCCGCTTAACCACCAAGCATATAGCATCCTTAAACGTACAATGGGGAAAACAAAAGGAAAAAGGACAAAACTAGTCCGCCAAAAGGGCCAAAACCCTCTAGCTGATCAGTGTGGGTGAATTAAGGGATTGTGTACTTGCTGCTGCTTTTCCGTAAATTCTCTCAATACGTGTGATGTTATGTTCATCTTCATGTCTGATTCTTTCTGTGAGAGACAGCACATAGGGGAAGGCATGAGGTTCTGGAGAGCTGAGGGCTACACTATTGGCCATTTCTTGAGCTAAATCCTCAGGATTTGATGTAGGATCTGAAAATCCAGGAGTATCAACAACGGACACTTCTCTCCCTAAAACAGCCGATGTATGAATGTCACAGTGTTTTGTGACGGAGTTAAAGCTTCGCTCAGATTTAAACAGCTTTTTTCTCATTGGGGTTAGGTATAAACATTATTTTTTGTTGTTGTAAATGTTGGATGGATTGTCTCTAGATCAAACCCTATTCCTCCTCTGGGATCATCAGAGTCTCTGAAGAAACTTTCTCTGAAACTGCATTGATTTGGACCTTCAGCCGTTGGTTCCCATTGAAGTCCATTATGAGGAGAAAAATCCATTCTTTTACACTGAAGAAAGAAAGATATGAAAATCTGGGATGAGATGGGGGTGAGGAAACTATTAGGAAGTGAACTAATCTTTTAATTTCACTAACAGTATTGACCTATGGTTTTATGTTAAAGTGATGTCAATGTCTTTGCATAAAAGTAATGATGCTAAGATATTATTTAAAGTAACTCAATATTATACAGGAAAGAACGTTGACATGTTTAATTAATATTGACCTTAACAATACTTTCGTTTCTAAGGTTGAACATTTGTAATGGCTTCAATCAATCTTTGGACTTGGTCATGTTTAGGATGTCCTGTGACATTATTAAACACAAAGTATCTGTTGCCAAATTTCTGGACAACTTTTTTTAGATCCTCTGATTCTTCTATTAAATCCTCTATGGTCTGTCCTTCTCTCTCATCTCATCTCCTCTGGTGAAAATGATCCAGGTGTTCTTTATGAGCCAGTCTGGCAAATAATCTTCAATGATTTCAACGGTGTGTTTCTCTTCTGTGGTGAATCTTGTAGGTCTGAGCACCAGCAGAATCACAAGCGGCTCTGGAGTAATTAACTCCGGAAGCCCCTGATATCCCATAAACATCTCTTCAGGGGTCAGTTCATTTTCTGGTCTTGTGTTAATTGTAGCTATAGGTAATTAAGGGATTTTTTTCTAAATAAAACTTTAAATATATTAAACTTCATTATTAGAAAACTGTAATTACACGTGTTCAGTTATATAATAGTGTACATGTAAGTTAGGTTAAAGTGTATTTTAGTTCACATGATTGCATTGATAGGTGTATGCCGGAGTCAGAACCAATGAACTGTGAAACTAGTTTTGGCAGTCTTTAGACGGGCTCTGTTGAAATGGCTTCCATCCATCTGGGTGGGCCGCTGTGGTTTACTGATAGCAGTTAGCACTAGGCTGAATGGGCTATCCGAATCGGCGGGAGACGGGACTCCGGAGCGACGAGTAGAACATCCAAGACACACAGGAACACCACGCAGACAGGACCCAGATGAACTGCAATAATCTGACAGCAAAGGAGAGTGAGAACCTCGTATAAATAGCCCCGGTGATGAGTGCAGCAGGTGTCCGTGATCAGAGTGAGAGTAATCAGAAACCACACCTCCAACAAACCCACACACACAGAAAAGGTGAGACGATGCATTCACCCCTCCCTCTAGGAGTGCCTCCTGGCGCTCCCAGAAGGACCTTCCTGTCGATTGTAATCATCGATGAGAGTGATCCAGTATGTCCCTGGCAGGAACCCAACTTCTCTCCTCCGGACCGTAACCTTCCCAGTCCACCAAGTACTGAAATCCGCGTCCCCTCCGTCTTGAGTCCAGAATCCGATTTACCGAATAAGTAGGTTTACCATCTACGAGACGCAGTGGTGGGGGAACCGGGACAGGCGGGTTAATGCGGGAATAAAAAACGGGCTTTAATTTGGAAACATGAAATGCGGGATGTATCCTCCTATACGTAGGAGGCAGTTTTAGGCGAACAGTCACCGCTGTGAATGGGCCAATAAATTTGGGGGCTAATTTATTACTCACGGACCGCTAAGGAATGCTCTTAGTAGAAAGCCACACTTTTTGACCCACGACGTAAACGGGAGGTTTAGACCGGTGGCGACCGGCTTGGGCTCTACTCCAGGTCTGGCGACACCTCTGGATAATGCGTAAGGAGAGGGGACCACGACCTCGGATTCCAGACAGGGAAAAATGGGTGGCTGGTACCCTAAACTACACTTAAACGGAGATGGGCCCGTGGCCGACACTGGTAACGAGTTATGTGCGTACTCAACCCAAGAAATCTGTTGACTCCAGGAGGAAGGGTTCTTGGAGACCAAACATCGCAACACTCTCTCAAGATCCTGGTTGGCGCGCTCGGTCTGACCATTGCTTTGGGGATGGAAACCCGAAGAGAGACTCACAGTGGCCCCCAGTAGTCTACAAAACTCCCGCCAAAATTTGGACACAAATTGGGGCCCCCTGTCAGAAACCACGTCTGTCGGAAGGCCATGTAAACGAAAGACGTGATCTACGACAGCCACCACTGTCTCCTTGGCTGAAGGTAATTTGGCCAAGGGAATGAAATGAACCATTTTTGAAAACCGGTCCACGACGGTTAAAATCACCGTCTTGCCCTGGGAGGGCGGTAATAAAATCTAGAGCGATATGGGACCAGGGTCTCGAAGGAACAGACAGCGGCTGGAGTAACCCATCTGGAGAGCGATTGGAAGTCTTAACCATGGCATACACCGAGCACGTCAAAACAAATTCCCGAATATCGCGAGCCATCCCCGGCCACCAGAACCATTGCTTGACTAGAAATCTAGTTCTATTAACCCCTGGGTGACAAGCTACATTGGAAAAATGACCCCACCGAATAGCATCGGACCGGACCCCCTCAGGCATAAGCAAACGACTCGGTGGGCCACTGGGCAGAGGCGTTACCCCTTCTAAGGCCTTCTTGACCTTCGACTGGATCTCCCATGTGAGTGTTGAGATGATAAGTTTCTCTGGAAAAATACACTCCGGAGTAGACGGGCGTTCGGAACGATCAAAAATGTGCGATAAAGTATCTGGTTTGGTGTTCTTAGAACCAGGACGTTACGAAAGAGAAAAATCAAAATGTCCGAAAATAAGTGCCCACCAAGCCTGCCTAGAGTTAAGTCTTTTGGCAGATCTAATGTACTCCAGATTCTTATGATCGGTCAGCTACACTAGACCACCTGAACGCCGTCTTGGAGGAGGTCAACGCGGTCAGAGGTGCGGCTAGTTGGTTGTAATTACGAATAAAACGTCGGTAGAAATAGGCGAACCCCAGAAACTTCTGCAGGGCCTTAAAAAAGTGTAATAAATTAACACATCCCTTTTGAGAGTGTATCTAAAGAGTCTAAGGTCTGAATTAAATCGAATGAATAAATTAGTACATTGTGTTACATTCAAACTCATAATTGTTTGTAGATGAATATTTCCCAATAGTGAAGCAGCTGCTGAGAATTATCTCTGAAAGGTTATCGCTCACTGTCAATAAAGCACTGATCGTCTGTGATTTTAACATTCACTCTGTGACACTGCTATATTAGGTATACTTTATTATTCAAATGTGAAGAGGAATGAAATACTGTAAAAAACAAAAAACATATAGGTATGTTATATAGGTATTCGGCCCCTAATTGAAGTTCTCTGTCTATGGCATTTGGGATTTTTATGTTTGGTGCAGAAACATCTTGGATTTGGCCAAATGGACTTTTATTTTGACAGGAGAGCACCTTGGAAAAGGAAAGCCTTCTGTATCAATCAATCAATCAAAATTGTATTTATATAGCATAATAAATACAACAGTAGTTGGCCATTGTGCTGAACAAGAGGATAAATACATAAAAATAATGCAATAATAAAAATGAGTTTACATCAGAGACACTAATTTAAAATCTTTAAAATAAAAAATACAAAGAAAATTTTAAAAAACAGTCAAATACAGTTATAAGCCTGAGAAAAAATGTAGATTTTCAATTTAGATTTAAACTCAGACTCTGTGGATACCAATCTTAATGAAAGAGGAAGTCTATTCCACAATTTTGAACCAATAATAGAAAAAGCACGGTCACCTCTTGTCTTAAGTCTAGATCTCGGAACCATCACCAGTCTTTGATTAGATGACCGTAACGATCTAGCAGGGTTTTTTAGTTTCAGTAGATCTGAGAGATATTTTGGAGCTGATCCATTTAGGACTTTAAAAACAAAAAGCATAATTTTAAAATCAATTCTATAGCAAACCGGCAGCCAGTGCAACGCTTGTAATATTGGGGAAATATGATTAAATTTCCGTGTTCCAGTTAACAGCCTAGCTACCGCATTTTGGACCATCTGGAGACGACTGATATTGGATTGGCTCATCCCAATATAAAGAGAATTACAATAGTCAAGTCTCGATGAAATAAACAAATGTATCACTCTCTCAAACTCTGCAAATGTTAAAAAACTCGTAGCCTTAGCTAATAATCTTAATTGGAAAAAACTAGATTTGATTACAGCATTAATCTGCTTGTCAAATTTAAGGGCAGAATCAATAATAACACCCAGATTTTTCACAGTGTGTTTTACATTAGGGACCAAATCTCCCAGGTCACCATCAGCACTTGCTAAAACATCAGTGGACCCAAAAACAATAACCTCACTTTTGCTCTCGTTTAGATGTAAAAAATGTAAAGAAAAAAAAAAGACCTAATATCAGACAAGCATGCTGATAAAGAGCTTAACGCTTTGTCATTTTTCTTTAAGGGCATATAAATGTGGGTGTCATCAGCATAAAACTGAAATGACACCCCATGTTTAGAAAGAATAGTCCCCAGAGGAAGCATATACAGTATTGTTCAAAATAATAGCAGTACAATGTGACAAACCAGAATAATCAAGGTTTTCGTATATTTTTTTATTGCTACGTGGCAAACAAGTTACCAGTAGGTTCAGTAGATTCTCAGAAAACAAATGAGACCCAGCATTCATGATATGCACGCTCTTAAGGCTGTGCAATTGGGCAATTAGTTGAATTAGTTGAAAGGGGTGTGTTCAAAAAAATAGCAGTGTGGCATTCAATCACTGAGGTCATCAATTTTGTGAAGAAACAGGTGTGAATCAGGTGGCCCCTATTTAAGGATGAAGCCAACACTTGTTGAACATGCATTTGAAAGCTGAGGAAAATGGGTCGTTCAAGACATTGTTCAGAAGAACAGCGTACTTTGATTAAAAAGTTGATTAGAGAGGGGAAAACCTATAAAGAGGTGCAAAAAATGATAGGCTGTTCAGCTAAAATGATCTCCAATGCCTTAAAATGGAGAGCAAAACCAGAGAGACGTGGAAGAAAACGGAAGACAACCATCAAAATGGATAGAAGAATAACCAGAATGGCAAAGGCTCAGCGAATGATCACCTCCAGGATGATCAAAGACAGTCTGGAGTTACCTGTAAGTACTGTGACAGTTAGAAGACGTCTGTGTGAAGCTAATCTATTTTCAAGAATCCCCCGCAAAGTCCCTCTGTTAAAAAAAAGGCATGTGCAGAAGAGGTTACAATTTGCCAAAGAACACATCAACTGGCCTAAAGAGAAATGGAGGAACATTTTGTGGACTGATGAGAGTAAAATTGTTCTTTTTGGGTCCAAGGGCCACAGGCAGTTTGTGAGACGACCCCCAAACTCTGAATTCAAGCCACAGTACACAGTGAAGACAGTGAAGCATGGAGGTGCAAGCATCATGATATGGGCATGTTTCTCCTACTATGGTGTTGGGCCTATTTATCGCGTACCAGGGATCATGGATCAGTTTGCATATGTTAAATTACTTGAAGAGGTCATGTTGCCCAATGCTGAAGAGGACATGCCCTTGAAACGGTTGTTTCAACAAGACAATGACCCAAAACACACTAGTAAACGGGCAAAGTCTTGGTTCCAAACCAACAAAATTAATGTTATGGAGTGGCCAGCCCAATCTCCAGACCTTAATCCAATTGAGAACTTGTGGGGTGATATCAAAAATGCTGTTTCTGAAGCAAAACCAAGAAATGTGAATGAATTGTGGAATGTTGTTAAAGAATCATGGAGTGGAATAACAGCTGAGAGGTGCCACAAGTTGGTTGACTCCATGCCACACAGATGTCAAGCAGTTTTAAAAAACTGTGGTCATACAACTAAATATTAGTTTAGTGATTCACAGGATTTTTTTTTGTACAAAATAGTTTTGAGTTTGTACAGTCAAAGGTAGACACTGCTATTTTTTTTAACACTCCCCTTTCAACTAATTGCCCAATTGCACAGCCTTAAGAGCGTGCATATCATGAATGCTGGGTCTCGTTTGTTTTCTGACAATCTACTGAACCTACTGGTAACTTGTTTGCCACGTAGCAATAAAAAATATACTAAAAACCTTGATTATTCTGGTTAGTCACATTGTACTGCTATTATTTTGAACAAGACTGTATAACGAGAACAAAGCAGGGGCCAGAATGGAGCCCTGAGGGACTCCATAATCCAAAGACGATACAGATGAGGAGAACCCATCAAGACAGACAGAAAATGTTCTAGCATTCAAATAGGACTTAAACCAATTTAAAGCACAACCTTCAATTCCCACACATTGTTCAAGTCGTGAGATCAAAATTTTGTGGTCATCAGTGTCGAAGGCAGCACTTAAATCTAACTGTAAGAGTATAACCGAATCCCCTGAGTCAACAGACAACAACATATCATTGAAGACTTTTAGTAAAGCTGACTCAGTGCTGTGATGTTTTCTAAACCCAGATTGAAATTCTTCACAAACACCATTTAACTCCAAATGCTTCTGCAATCGCTCCAAAACAACTTTTTCTAAAAAATTTGAAATAAAGGATAAATTAGAAATAGGTCTATAATTTGAAAGAATTATTGGATCAAGGCTAGGTTTTTTAAGCAAGGGTTTAACAATTGCATGTTTTAAGTATTTAGGAACAACACCTGTAAGAAGAGACTTTATTATAGCTAAAATGCTAGTCCCAACAACTTCAAAAACCTGCAGCAAAAAATGGGTCGGAAAAATGTTGTGTATACATGTGGTAGGTTTAAGCTGCTTAATAATATCCTTAAGTGAATTAAAAGAAAGTGTCTGAAATTCCTTTAAAGGTAAAACACAGAGAGTGAAAACAGATGGATCGTAGCTTGTTTGTACAATGTTTTGTCTTATAGCAACAATTTTACCTGTGAAAAACTTTAAAAGCTTTGACAAACAGAAGCTGATGCATTAAAACAGACAGTACTCACAGCGCTCACAACTGAATTTAAAATAGTAAAAAGCATTTTAGGTTTATGGGAGTTTTTAGCTATAAAATCAGAAAAGTACTGGGATTTTGCAGCTTTAACTGATTTTTGATATCGAATAAATGACTCGCGTAATATTTCATAGGATACTTGTAATTTGTCTTTTTTCCACTTTCGTTCAGCTCTACGACAATCCCGTCTAAGTTCAAGTATAGTACTAGTTACCCAGGGTTCAGCTTTAAAAAATTTCAGTTTTTCTCTTAGTGGAGCCACAGAATTTATTATGTCACTACTGATGGAATTGAAGAACATTAAATGATCATCAACATTAGACAGATTCGAAAGGGTATCAAGACTATAACTTTGACAAGCCTCCTTGAAAAGAACCGAAAAATCATCACTAGAGGATGGAGTAAAGGTGTGAATCTGCTGCGAAAGCCTTATATTTTTTGAGGCTCCATTTAAAACAGAACAAGTAAATATAACAGGCATATGATCAGAAAAACTTAAATCAAGGATTTCAAGATCACGAATAGAGATACCATGCAGCAACACAAGGTCTAATGTGTGGCCTTGTTTGTGAGTTGGACTGTTTATCATTTGAATGAAATCAAAAGAGTCCATCAAATTAGTAAAATCCTTGGCTAATGAATTTAATTCACAACAAACTCGAATATTAAAATCCCCCACAATCAAAAGACGATCATACTGAAGGACAATATCTCCTAAAAAGTTTGCAAACTCATTTAAAAAATCCTTATTTGGTTTTGGTGGGCGGTAAATCACAGCGATGGTTAGCTGATCTGTATTCAGTTCAAATAAGAGGACTTCAAAACTTAAAAACAATTCAGTCTTTTTAGGTCGGCAACAAAAGCTGCTTTTAAAGACAGACGCAAGCCCACCGCCTCTGCCAGAGAGTCTGGGGCAGTTCAAAAAAGAACAATCTGAGGGCACAAGTTCAGAAAAAGGGCTAGTATCCCACAGACTCAACCAAGTCTCAGTCACTAATAGAAAATCCAATTTGTTTTGGGTGAAAAAATCTTGCAGAATAAATGTCTTATTTACAAGTGATCGTGCATTTACCAGAGCCATCCTGACACACACTGGATCGCAGTCCGGCTGTGCTGCACGGCGCAGCGAACGGAGATTGCAGAGATTCACACCGCCGCGACGAAGACGCGGTGTTCCACAGCGGGAAGGGCTTGAAAACATATCCTCTTGGGTCACAGGTAAAATCCATAGATAAGCCACCTCGAGCGAGCGCCGCATAACAAAACGGCTAGACCCAAGCCATGACGCGATTTTAACATTAAACTTAACTTAAGTTTAGCCGCAAAACCCCCTTGCTTTCCTCTTCTCTTGCGGCGTTTCCTTCCAGTAAAGATCCATGGCAACCGGCTTCCATAGGCCGAGTCAGACGAGTCAAACCTCAACAGAGTCCCTTATGTTCAAAAGCATTTGACGGTCGTAGACAATTTAACTAAAAACATTTTGAGTTAAGAAATAAATAAACAAAAACCAAATAAAGAGACCAAGCAGCAGACAGCCAGCCATGTACACCGGCGCCATCTTACTTTATGTGTAAGTGTAGAAAAGAAAAGGCCTGTAATAAAAAAGGCCAAGCCAGGTTTATTTCAGGAGCATATAATGAGGAAACCGGGTTGTGTGACCAGTGCCAGACAGCTGAGACTGTAGAACATGGGCTTATTTGTTCAAAATATGAATTACAGAGAATAGACATAATAAAAGACATGGAAAAAAATAGGACATAAGGTAAAGAGTATAATGGACAGCAGTAGAAGTGAAGAATGAATCAAATATTTGATTTGCTTTCTGACTAAAACAGGACTAATGACAAGAAGATGATGACTAAAGTATATGGGAAATAATTAGAACCAGAAGATGGCAGTAATGCAACGTCAAGGATGCAAGCTGCCGTTAAAACCCAAAGAAGAAGAAGACGATTTCAGGAGCATGGATCTGAGGTGATCCTGTTTGTATACTCCAGCACGGAGGCAGTGGAGCGGGAACACAGACAGCAGGAGAGAGTGACGCAGGGACTCGACATATCTCCATAAAGTTCGATGAAGACAGAAACTGCTCACCAGAACACTACTGTGTTTGAACGCATCAGCGAAGCGCACTCCAGTGTGATGTTCTTTTCAGCCTCCTGGGCTTTGGCATCATTTCCAAAAGCAAAATTTTTAAACCTTGGGTCCAGCAGTGTGGCAAGTGCCAAGGCTCTGAAGGACTCAAACCCCCACATCTGGAGTGCAGACCTTCTTGCAGATGTGATCCTGACACGAGCAAAACATATGAGTTATATTATTGACAACAATATGACATTTATAGCCAATTACATAGAATGGCCATTGTGGCCTACCTAATTGTATAGTTGATTCATGTGTTGCAAGTCCTTTTTTCTGTGCAAGCTTGTGCTGCAACATCCTGTATAAGTTTCGAAGCTGACACCCTCTGTTCCTCTGACAACTCTGTTGTTGCTAGTTTAAAGAGTTGCAGTAATGACAATGATTCTTCAATAATGTCATACTCAAAACTTGTCAGAGGAGCAATATCACTCTTTAAATTTGAAAGTGCAGCGCCCACTGGCTCTCGTTGCTCATGCAATCGTTGCATCATGTCAAATGTGCTGTTGCATCTGGTGTCCACCTCCTGTACCATCTTCAGAGTTGGTCTGCCCATCGAGCCCTGCATCTCCACAAGCTTGTCCTTTGCTTTGCAGCTGGATCGAAACAACCCCACAATCTTTCAGGATTTCTGCCGTATTTCATTGATGACATGGGTTTGATCTAGGGCCTTCTTCACAATCATGTTCAAAGTATGGGCAAAACATGGGACACGTCGAAGATTGAGTAGCTCGGCACTTAGGATCATGTTGGATGCATTGTCTGTCACCATACACAGAACTTTGGAGGTGATTCCCCACTCAGCCATTAGCAATGATTTAGCCTCCATGAGTTGCTGGGCTGTGTAGGCTTGGTAAAACCTCCTTACACCCAGTACAACAGTTGGCAGCTTTGCCTCTGGTGTTATGTAGTGGCAAGTTACACCAAGGTATCCATCCATATTAATGGTGGACCACATGTCAGCAGTAAGGCTAACAAGTTCTGCCTTTTTTAGGTCCTCCATGGTCTTCTTCTTGGTGTCATTGTACCTTTCGGTGACCATGGTTTCAAGCGCCTTCCAGGATGGGAGAACATAGCTTGGATCAAGCTTGTTCACAAACGTCATGTAACCCTCATCCTCCACAACGGTGAAGGGCTGCAAAACCTTCACCACCATGTTTACAAGAGCCTCATCCAATTCCCTGTGTCTACCTTTTAAAAGAAGATAAATATAAAAGATGAAACATACTTCAAGACAGATAAGTTGGGAAAAAATATAGAAATAGTGCACAGATATTACAAGCTATTACATTATTTGGAAACCTTTCTAGACAAACAAGTTTGCTAAAGTTTATGATCTGACAGACACAGATCAAACTGAATATAGAACTACAACAATTAGGGCTGGTTGGCTGTCAAATTGTTAATCATATGTAGGCCTATACATGTTTTTCAATGAATACAGTAGCTATGTTTGTGAAGTGATATATTTCAATATTCACAGTAAAGCTGTGTTTAACACATTTGGGAGTTGTGATTAGTACATTACTTTGTAGGGGTGGTTGACACAGGAATAGCCTAAGCCTTTTTAAAACTATAGACCTTCTACAGTCTGCCAACAACACTTTGTGACTTTATCTGAATTATATTTCAAACAATGCATACATTGCTTAGATGGCCCAGCAGTGTCAGTAGCAGGCCTAGGTACAGGGGGAATATTACCATCCTCTGCACCCTCCAAAATGGCAGGATGACTGCTCCTCAAATGGCGCATCATTGATGATGTACTATTGCAGTAGGCTAGCTGCCTATCACAAATCATACCTCACTTTATTTGGGGTTTCCAAATGGAAATGTTTCCATACCACAGATGTATGACATCTCTTATGTGGAGCCTCCATATCTATATCAACTATGAATCTCTCTCTATATATAATAATCTATATCTATATAATTCTATATCTATATAATTCCATATATTTGTGCTATCTGTGCTATCTGTCACTATCTAACTTTGCCTATTAATGTGTCACTAGCCTATATCTATACTAACTATCTGTCACTGTCAATACCTATCAGTCAATATATCTCATTTAAATCTAGCCTAAACATAACTAACCAAAGCTTACTATAAATCTCACTACTATCACAAAATCACTGCTATCACAAAATGTATCTCTTCTCACTAAACCCACGAGGTGAAGATGGATTACCTTCACTTTTAAACTGTGGGGAATTAGGTTCATTCAGATGTGTGACTGTGCGGTTTGTTCCCGCCCCTTGCAATCAAAGCAGTTTCGACAGGCGCACCTGATGAAACACTTCGGTGCTTCGGTTAGCGGTAGTCACGTGACATGGGTGTGTCGAATCACAGTCTGGAGCAGTTTTTCCAAACATCTGCGCTTCGGGATCTCGACACAGCTTCGAAACGTCAGTTTCGCGTCAGCCATCCCTAATCTTTGGTTATCCTGAGATGGGAAAAGAGGGGTGGAGGATGAACCCCAGAACATAAAAATGACAACACATGATAAACTCATGTCAGAAGTGCGAGTGGTAAATACGGTCTCATTTCTCAGGGTCAAATATTAAGTGGGCAGGTCTCATTTGATCTCCAGATTCTTCACTAACACTGTGATACGGAAGTGGAATTTAAACGTGCTCTGGATGAATTAAAGGAAGGGTAACAAAACGTCAGTATAACTAGTATATTTACCAGCAGTATGCATAAATAAAATGCATAATTTGATCTTTCAATTAGAGAATGAGATTTACAGAAACAGATTTAAAATCTCTAGTTTAGCTTTTGAACTCATCTTCTGTGCATTTGATGAACAGGCCAAGTCTCACTCAATGATGCAGATCTGACTGAGAATCGTTTCATTTATTGATTGATTATGTAGTTATAAAGCATACCTTGATCTTTCAAATAGATCAATTAGAGAATGAGATTTACAGAAACAGATTTAAAATCTCTAGTTTAGCTTTTGAACTCATCTTCTGTGCCTTTGATGAACAGGCCAAGTCTCACTCATGATGCAGGTCTGACTGAGAATTGTTTCATTTATTGATTGAAATGCCTGCGTTCCAGATCTAACTGTTCAGATATATTTTCATTGTCATTAGTCATATGTTGGAAACCACTTGTGGGCGCTCCCAGATTTCAGCAGTGCTAAAGACTGGACATAATAAACATTATTATCACTCAACTGATGTGTGACTATAGCCATGCACATGTTTTATGCACCTTAAAGTGTTTACATACAGGAAGTTGACATGGCTGTATGCAGTAAACTTGTTTAACATAACTGAAAATAAATTATTAGTTTCAGTTTTTTATTTTTTTGTTGTGGTATTTATGGAGTCATTCGACCTTCTGACCATTTGGATCTCTGTGGTGTTTAAACCCTGTGGAGGTAATGCCTGAGGTTAACTAAACACACAGCTTTCATTACATGTCCAGTAAAATAACTTCCCCGATCAGATCCCATGCAATCTAACGCTCTCAGAGACGATTAAGGATCTGATATATTTCCTCAGGGCAGGAGAGAGTAAAGCAGCACATTATAATCCATGTGTTAAACTCTCCCTGAAGACAGTTCATATCTTCTTTAGAGACACTGGACACAGGAACTTCTGAAATAAAGAAGTGAAACTAACAGTAACGCTCTCGTGTCGAGCCTATACTCACAGTGTTGAGCCAGTGGGGTTAACAGTATGCACTTTATCACACTGAAGCTCATCTTTCACAACCGTTGGCCTGTCAAAGCCTGCTCTCTATTGGGTTATGGTTATGGTTAGGGTATGGCACATCACCATAAGATGGGACAGTTCCTATTACAGTATACATCTACTGTAATTTACATTTATTAATGAATGAAAAACACATCTACTGAATTTAAGCGAAGCAACACTTCTCTGTCAGGCACTGGTCTAGTGTCACTAATAACAGCTATAGCCGGATTTCAACACTCTTCACAACTTCAGAGGAAGTTAATAAACCACAGGAGGAGCTGATGATGATAAAGGAAGAGCTGTGACTATATAAAGAACAGAAAGACTGACAGAAACAGAAAATGTCTGATAAGTGTGATCTGTGTCTGCTGGGACTGATCGTTCTCTCTTCTCTTCTCTCAGGTAAACACATCTGTATTTTCTCTAAAGACATTTAGTGTGTTAGTCTGGAAAGAGTTCATCTGATCATGATCAGTTTATTCACGCTGTGATCTCAGAGTTGTGTATTGATACACACAGATCATACTGTATTATTCCTGATACTGGACATAGAGTCAGTCAAACATCTGAGGATGAGAAATGATCTTCATATGAAGAGTGTGTGAGTGATCTGAGCAGCTCTCGGATGAAGAACAATACATCATTCTGGAGAGTGTGTTTGCATTAAGTGAGGAAGAAAGACTATGATTTAAATCTGCTTTTTATGCTTGTATGTTTTATGGTTTTATTAATAATATAATGATCAGTCAGATGTTCTGTGTTTCAGGTTCCAGTGGAGTGGATCATGTGTTCATCAGTTCTGGTGGAAATGTCCGTCTGTCCTGTAATAATGCTCTTTCTGACTGCACATCAACTACATGGCTCTACTATAACAAATTCAGACATTCAGCTTTAGTTGAACTGATTAATGGAGGGAGAATAAAGGAGAAAGACACAGAGAGACATGAGAGTCTGAGTCTGGGGTCTGACTGCTCTCTGAACATCAACAACGTCACAATAGAAGATCGTGGATTATACACCTGCAGACAATATGAGAATGGACAGAAACAAAGACCTGATTCTTATGTTTATCTGTATGTTCTTCACGGTGAGTTTATGATTATATGGCCAATTTAAAGGGGCAGATTCTCTCTTTAATCCCAGATGATTTGTGTTTCAGTGTCTCCATCATCATCATCATCATCATCATCATCATCATCATCATCATCATCATCATCATCATCATCATCATCCTCTCAGACTGAGATCAGTCCAGGCCGCTCTGTGACTCTCTCCTGTCAGTTGTATTCATATACTGGATCCTCCTGTGATTATTTGGTCCGTTTTCAGGATATTAAGTTGTTGTGGGTGAATCAGGCTGGTGTTGATCTTCAGACAGACTCCAGATATCAGATATCAGCTCCAGATCGCTGTAACATCACTCTGACTACAACACTCCTGAATGAAGATCACAACAGAGAGTGGAGATGTGAAGTTACTCAGAGAAAACAACTCAAGACCTCGGTCACATACACTGTCAAGTATTCAGGTGAGAAAACACTCTTTGAGGTGCCAAGTCTCTGTTAGATGTGCGGTATATAATGACAGATTATGCTGGAGTCGTCTTGTGTGTTAAATTATCCCATTCTACTAAATAAGTTTACATTGGTTGTCTGGTGCTGTATATGTGCCTGAGCAGTTTCGTTACACTGTTTCTTGGACTGGATTACTCTCTTTTGTTTTGTAAAGTAAAGTTTAAACTGCTAAAAGATCTAATACACCTCACCTCTTCTTCCTCCTCATCCTGATGGGCAATACAATGATGAATCTGAATGATCATTCATCCTTTACAGCTCAAGATGATACACAAGTTACTAAAGGTACACCATCGCATTCCCATGAGCAATGGTTTCTGCTTTCGGCTTTATAGTTGGCCCGTCTCTGACTCTGAGCTCGATCTCTTCTTCAGTCGCAGTGATTTCTGTCGCTTCAGTCGCTGTTTTCCTTCTGGCTGTTCTCTGGATGATCTGCAGAAAAAGAGCTGGTGAGTTCCAGATTTACTCCTTCAGAACAATTAAAACCCGATCTCAGCAAACAACCACATCATGCTCAGACTGAATACGTGCCAGAAACATGTGGATTATCTCACACTCTCAAACGGTTTATTCCTCTATTCTCAGAGTTATCAAGTCAACATTCGTTTCTACTGGTTCAACAGCATCTTATTGTTAACATTGTGTTCTTCATGTGTGTTTTATCATAAATCATAAATTTCACGAGGCACTTGTTTTCAGATAATACCAGAGGGACTGTCGACTCGGCGGTGAGTTCAGTAATGCAGTGATTTAGATCTGATTACGGTCTCTAAAGCTCAATAAAGTGTCCGTTTGAACTGTTTGTGTCTGAAGGTCAAAGATGAGAATGACCATAAAGGGACGAATGAGACGATCAACATGTCCATTCCTCCTGCTGCACGAGCCAATGTGAGTCAACCATCACACATTACATTCACTGTCTGCTCTATAATGGGATTTACTCAAAGCTTTTGTGTTCTTCTCATCTTATAGTGAGAGAGATGTGTCTGATCTGTGTGTGTTAAACTTCATTCTCTGATGTTTAGGAGCAGACCGATGATCATGTGACTTATTCTGAGGTCACTTCCGTCAATATAAAGCCAGTAAAATCCCTCGATGTGAGTAGATAGCAGCAGCACATTCCCTTGTTCTTCATCACTGTCCACTTCTCTCATCTATATGAGTTTGACTCTCAGATAAATGAGGCTCATGCTCTGATAATAATCATCAGCACATTGATGGGCAGAATCTGTGCTGTTGTTTCAGGATCATGATGATACGGTGACTTACGCTGCCATCAGAGGAACAGAAGATCAACCACAGCGCAGGATGAACTTTACACCTCTGTGAAGAAGAACAAGAGCTTCACTAATCAACATTAATGACAGAACATGAGCTCATCATATCAGGAGCAGACGGGAAGCTCTCATCTCTCTGGTGTTTGGAGGAATTACGTGATGAACAGAACTGTCATATTTGATGAACATCAAACCATTCAAAAGCAATATACAGTAATGTTTCCTACATTTCCAACCCAATGCAACAGAAACTACTCTTGATTTCGGCGTGTATGTATATATTTCCTCTACAAAAAGACTGTAGAATTACTGTTCACATATTGTCATAAAATATTCTCTATTCTATTTGTTGCTAAACTAAATGTCAGCTCTTCATTTTTTCATAAGTGTTAACCTCAATCTCCAGGTTTAAGTGATGCGATGTAATTTACCCAACAGGACTTCTTTAGTCTGCTAGATATAATACACTGAGTAACAGACTAGACGGCAGACATCACACTTTATACTAAAATAAATGTCCATAAGTAACAACTTGTTTATTGTAGTTTGTTAGTCTGTGCAAACATTAAATGCATTTTTCTGGATTCAGGATCTTGGGTTTGTATTTTTTATTGGCTCAAGCAGGTTTGTATATTTGTGTGGAACCACATGACGGCTTTTTTGAAGAACATCTCACTTTTGTTAAGTCCTAGTCAGGATGGAACATTTACATGTTTTTTTCTTCTTTTTAAACCGTCTGTGTCACTGCAAAATCACTTGGACTTTAGATAGCGCTTGATTTGTGGAAACTTTTACAATGATATTGTCACGTTTCATTGTTTCTCACTGCTCTGTCCTCTGACTTTCAGGCTGCCGATGAATAAACAGTCCAATCTATTAGATAAATCAGCTTTATAAGAGCAAAAACAGCCATCTGACGGGACATGTTAGGCTCCAAACACTGTTCTGGGGAGCGTTTCCCAAAGGCATCGTTAGCCAAATATGGTCTCACGTTCTGTTGAACTCTGTTACGCTACGTTCACACCAAACGCGAATTGAGCGTCAAAATCGTGTCTACCGCGTCTAGTTTGATGTTTTGAATCCATTCGCGACTCCGCAGCTAATTGGACGCGAGTAGAAATCGAGCATTTGAACCGAAATATACGCGCGTTAAAGGCGCTCCAGGTGAAATATATTAAGCATTAACAGCCACACATGTGGTTCAGCCAACACACTACCTGGATTATCTTCACTGCATGTATATTTAAATAAAATATAAAGTTATGAAACTTTACTTTGCCCTCAGTCAAAATGATTTGGTAGGCAACAACAGATTAATTGGACCAAAGATCGGCCTTTAGATGTACACAAGACGAAGTATATGTCAAGTTTAACCTCTACAGAGACACCCGAGCCAGCGGCAAATTCCAGAAGGTCTGGCCGAGGAAAGGCTGCTCTCGCTGGGGTTAACGAGCGCTGAGCGCCCGGAGATCGCCTGGAGCTCACAACTCCAAAAACGCAAGAGTGTTCTTTTTAAATAAGCTCTGTCTATGAGTAAAACATCCTAGGTAAACCACATATTTTAGCTTTAAACAACTACATTATCAACTGAAAAGCATTAAAACTACATTTAGTGACAAAATATCAGTATTTTTTTAATTATATGCAGGGTTTCTCATCACGTGGCAGCAGCAAGCAGGCTCCTCATTGGTTAACGCGGCGCGAATTGACGGCAAAGTTCAAATTTTTCAACTCGGGCGTAGACGCGAATTCGCTTTAAATGCGTGAATGCACAAAAAGCACCACACGCACTCAATTCGCTTCAAATTCGCGTAATTCGCGTGAACAAGGCGGAATCGTGTCCATCGCACCGCAGGAATCGTGTCTATCGTGCCTCAGGACCTCCAGACGCGCGTCAACGCGCCTTTCCATTGACTTAACATGGAAATCAATCGCTCCAGACGCTCTATTCACGTTTGGTGTGAACGTACCTTTAGTACATGAACGTGCGAGCATAGCTGAGAAATGCACGTACGAGAAATGTAAATAATTTCTAAAATATTTTACAGTACGTTTTTTTGCGTTTAAAGGCACAGTATGTAGGTTTTCGCCATATTAACGCATTACATATTAAAGGTAGGGGAGGTAGGAATTGGTTAAAAAACTTTTTTTTCCAAACTTGTTTAAACTTTCTTTATATATCAATACATAATTAAAAAGTAAGTACTCTGAAAAAGAAAGTATAAAAATTGAGTGTCTGTAGACCTCTCAGGACTGTTTTAAAGACAGCTCATTATTTCCATTCACTCCACCTTCTCCCTTCTGGGCTCTTTCCAAAGCCACGCCCCCAAAACACATGAGCGCGCCTCACCGACCAATCAGCTGGAAGACGCATTATTGACCTCAGACGAGCAGTGTGCATGTAGTGACATCATGTCAGAATCACATGTAATAAAACATCTAACTTTATCAGTATGAATATAAACAGATAAGATGTCTTTTTGTCCTCACTATCAAGCTAGAATGGTAAAGTTTAAAATATATTTTTGTCTGATTTGGTAACGAGCTAGTTATATTTATAAGGCAAAGAAAACAGGTAGCATCATGTTTTTCCAATAACATCAGTTATACTGTAATGAAGATGAATTTCGGGTAAGATTCATAACATATACAGTGTTCTGCATGTAAGAGTTTCCATGATGAAAGCATTGTTGATTAGTAGCAGCTAAAGCTAACTTAGCTCTAAAAAAAGTTCCTGGATGCAGTGTACTGGCTTTTACACATGCATTTTGTTATCTAAAGTTGAATTTTGCAAAATCAACAGCGATCAACTTGAGCTAAGCATATTGAATATTTACCCTACCTTTAAAGCATCTTTGGTGTTTTCATGGTTTCCACTGAAATCAAGGGTAGCGCGGTTATGACATCACTGACAGGTGACGCAATGAAGGGCTCGGTGTCCTGAAATTAAAATAGCTGATCAAATCTTACATATTGTGCCTTTAACTCTTCATTGAGTCTTTAAATTAGCACCTTTACAGAAAAGAAAGGGGAAAAAATCACTTCAAGTCAAACAGTAAAAAGTGCAGCTGTTTTTGCTGTGATGATATTTTTGGAGCTGGACTTTCTATAGAATCATGATCACAAGTACCAATTTTATTCATGATACACAAGGATAATTATGCTATTAAATGTGCCATTGGATATTTTATATGTAGGTGTTTTTTATATATTAGGTTAAAGATCCATGTCCAATTGTTTGTGTGTGTGTGTGTGTGTGTGTGTGTGTGTGTGTGTGTGTGTGTGTGTGTGTGTGTGTGTGTGTTTTGTTTTTAGCTTTACATGTTTTAAAAAGCTTAATAGTGTATTTAATTGCATAGTAAATATTCACCCACCACACATGACTGACATTAAATGAGATTGCTTTGTCTTTCCAAATACACTTCAACATTTTGTTTAGTCACCATTCACAATAGAGGCTTAATGGAGAACAACAATTACAATGAACTCTAAACAACAGTTTTTACAACAACAACAATAACAACCAAAATATACCGTTGTCGGTCGATGACGTCGCCGCTCGCGCGCGCGCCCCTCCCCCATTGCGTTTCAGCGGCGAGTCTCTGAGGTGAGTCGACAAGTTCGCGGTATTTCTCCTCATATTTACACACCATCACACACACTTTATACAGTTTGATAAAGCAACAGACTCATTTCTGTATTGTTCTCATCGGGCTCAGTGCTACTTGAGCGTTTTTTCTGGCGTCTTCCTCCTGAAATAAACATTTAGTGCAGCAGCAGCGAGCTTGAGAGGAACGCGTTGAGTTCATTCAGACCTGAGCGAGTGAGTGTGTGTGTGTGTGTGATTGTTTCGATGTTTGAGTAAAAACTGTTACTGAAGGTCAAGTCAAAAGGCAAAGTTTGAGATCTGTGATGGGAATTTGGGTTTTAGGTAAATTTTCACTTGAGGAAATCAGAAAAGAAGCAGGCAGTTTGTAATCGCAGTTTTCACTTCTTGATTCCAACCCTAACGCCGGCTTCACACTGCACGCGTAAGCAGGGCGTAAGCAGCGCGTATTTTTTTCGGCGCTCATGTTAACAGATGAGTGCATTCATACCGGCAGCAGAGGCAGCGCAGCGGCGCGTAGCAGGAGCAGAGCAGAAGCGTCAGTGCCGCGATCGTTTCGGCGCCAGGTCTATTTTTGACCCGCTGCTCACGATGAATTAAAGCCACAGTACATTGTTCTGATCAAAATTAACCGAAAAATAACACATTTAACCATGAAATAATTTAGTCAAGTGTTCCGTGTGTTTCTCAGTCACCATATGACACCCGGCGCTGTGAGAAAAAAAAAGTTCTACACAAAAAACGAAGCCACTGCCATAAGTTTTTGCCTGAACTACAAAACTAACTTTAAATAATGTATGCCAGTTTAGCTTAAATTAAATATGAATTAAATTATGTATATATGATAACTATATGCTGGCATAACAGAAACGATAAACAAAAGCACGTGGTGTCACAGGCAGTGTTCTTCAGAGTGCATTTGGAAAGACAGCAATGGATGACACTCTTCTCATCGTGAAGGTTGAGAAGCACACAGTTCTCTATAATCCACACAATTTGCTTTATAAAGACTTGCAAGTGAAGGAAAAAGCATGGGAGGAAGTTGGTGAGCGTGAGCGGCTCTTGGTGCTGATGGTAAGTCATTTTAAAGTGTTTTTGACAGTCTTTCGTTGTCTCACGAACGAACAACTAAATATGGATAGGTAAATAAAATATACACACATTAATATAGCACACATACAGTATATAGACATGTAGATAGTCTATAATGTGCGTTTTGTCATTTTTTAAAAAACTTTGTTAGATAATTTGCTCATTTAGCCTACAATATATCATTAAGAAGTTTCCTCTTAGTTATTACAGTCATTTATGAATTATCTTTAATAGGTTTATGATGGGTAATGCATGTAAATTTGATGCCTTTCCAATATTTCAAGACAATTCCCTGAAGTTTCTCTTTTTAGCAGTGTGCTTTTCATGGACATAGTGCGATGGCCTTTCTTCTATCAAAAACTTGCACTAAACGAAATAAATAAAAAAAACATCAGACAAGTGAAACGATTTTTTAAATATAAAATTAGCTTCATGATAAATCTTTGCTTTATTTCCATTTCATATACATTAAAGAGAAATGCAAACTTATCCATTATAGAGTACTCTGTACACAACTGCGCGTGACAACTGCGCGTGACAACTGCGCGCGACAAACGCTGCCTGTGTGAAAGGAAAAAGTGCGCGCGCTGCTACTGCTTTACACACGCGCTGCTTCGGCCCTGCCTACGCCCTGCTTGCGCGTGCAGTGTGAAGCCGGCGTAACACGTTAATTCCTCACAGTTTTTAGTCAGAAATGGTCATACTCTTGTGCCAAAGTTTTTTAAGTTGCCAAACTGTCTGAACATTTGTCATCATCTGCTAAATAAACTGACTGTTCATTAAATTGGTAATGTACCGGTACGTGTTTATTTATGTAATGCTGCTGCGTGACTTTGACGGGCGTGCGCGTTGAACGTTCAAACACTCAAAGTTACCATGGAAACGGGCCGGACACGCGCCTGTTATTTTCGCTGCTTTCAGGTAAGTTTAGTCCCTAAACATTACACAAATAATATAAAACTGTTCCGTACACGTTTCTTACTTGTAATTGGCACGCTTCTGTCGAATATTTACTTTATTAAAATTGTTCAGTGTCTTTGAAAAAGTCCGTTAGCATCTCAACCGTTTTCAGAACAGTTTGCTAATATACTTAGCTCTAATGAAAGTGAGTTTTTAATCACGTCTTTATGTGCAGAAGAGAGGCTTTGATCGTTTTTTTTAGGTTTGCTGGTAGTCTGTCAATGGGTTATTGGAAGTGAGCTAATTTATTTAACCTAACTATAAGTTACTGTTAATGTTATTACAGGAAACGCCAAAATCAAATGAAATGATCTTTCACGGTAAACAAATTACATAAATTACATTTAATGTTTAATTATTTAATACCAATTACGTTCAATTTTTCCCTCCTGTGATTTCAGTAAAAAAAATAAAAATACAACAACGGAGGCAAAGGATGGTCCCATGGGCTGCTGACAGAGAAGGGTAAATCTCATTAAATCTTTCGTATTTTTTCTACAAAAGGTAACACTTTAGTAAAGTGAACAATTCTTAGCTTGCACATTTGCTGTTTATTAGTATTATTAAGCACATATTAATGGATGACCTTATACTACAACATCCCTAAATTCTTCCTGGTATCTAACTAAACTTAAACGCTACAACAACTACCTTACTATCTATTAAGCAGTAAATTATGTATTTGAGGCAAAAGTTAAGTGAATGTTTCCCATACCAAAGTGTTACCATACAAAATATTCCACCTATATCACCATGCATGTTATTTTCTTATGCAAAATGATTTTTTATTACAGTTTGCAAGGTTCTGACAACCACACGTAAATAACATTGAGCAATGTAAAATAAAGTAATCCTAAAACAAATTATGTTAAGAAATTATTGTATATATATACTCTGTATATTCTACTTCTCTTATCTGCGTTTCACCTCTGCTCTAGCTTGTCTCCTTCTAATAAGCCTGACATTATATCTCTGTGATAAACTGTTTATGTTCCTAGATTCTTCCATGCTGATGGCCTGCACTCCTGTTGAAGAAAATCTCAGGCTAAAAACTAGATGACTGGTAAGCAAAACCTCAAAAATTATACTACTGTTCAAAAGTTGGGGGTCTGTACATTTTAAAAACATTAACTCCATGTTGTTACAGTGAGACCGTCTGAAAAGCCTTTAGGGTAAAATAATCAGCAAAATTAGACAAGGTGACAAATGTAATGTGTTATGGTTTGTATTTATGATCAACTATTATGATAACAGGATGTTATGGTCTTAAATACTTTTACTAAATACTTAAATACTTTAAATGCTGACTGTGGTTCATAGGGGTGTGCATTGGCACTGCCTTCACGATTCAATTCGATTACGATTCACCAGGTAACGATTCGATTCAATTCGATTCTACGATGCATTGCGATGCATCAAAATTCTACTGCACACAAGGCACATTTTTCATCAGTCATGAGGCAATACAAGCAGATATTAAACAACAGATTTTATTGGCTGCTATGTGTCTCCTGTATCTTTGACATAAAAGTTATTAAATAAAATCAAATGTAATTAAATCAATTTAAATGGTACATGGTATTGGATATGGCATTTTCAAACCTGAAAAAGAAAACAATCAAAATCACAGCTTTCAGTGCTTTTTGTTTTTGTTTTGTTTTTACACACAGTGAAATAGCAGCTCTAAGACAGGGCACATCCTGAAGTCCTGTGCAAATATTAAATGTACAATGCGGGAAGCACGGAATCAGTGAAGGTAGCTCTTGTCGGTTAACTTATACCGGGGCTCAATTGTTTTAAGCATGTGGCGAAACCCTGCATTTTCTACCACAGAATAGGGTCGTAGATCCTTCGCTATAAAACATGCCACCGATCGTGTGATCCTCTTTGCTCTCTTGGAGTTGTGTGGCAATGTTGACACTAGCGACTCGTCAATTCTTGGCTGGGATGTGTTGACATTTTGTGTTGTTGTTGTTGAAGTTAACTCAGGATGCCAACAATCGACATGGTTCGTAAAGTTAGTTGTATTGCCAACGTGCTTAATTTTAGTGTGGCAGATTTTACACACCGCGTAAGACTTGTCTAGTTTCCCATTCACTTCATAAAATCCGAAATGTGCCTAGATGTCCGCTTTCCAAGCTTTGGGCGCGTTTTTAATAACCCGTCTATCGTGGTCATCTCCCTCCGCCTCAGCCATTTTGCTTGTTGTTGTTGTTGTGCTTATTCTCCCGGAACCGGAAGTATTTGAAACTTCACAACTTTATTGTCCGCCAGAAAATAAACAGTGACATAATCGATTATGGCACTTTGCCGCATCGATGCTGAATCGTTCATGCCCCGCATCGCGATGCATCGCCGAATCGATTATTGTTGACACCCCTAGTGGTTCAGGTGGTCAACAACTTTAGGCATTTAAGTTATTTTTCCGCGTACTCACTGCTCACTCTATTAGCCTCTAAAATGTTTGAATTATATCACAATACAGTGTCAGAGGGTAAAGATATCATTAGAGTTCTTACAGTTATTGCTGTGCTCTTATTACCAGATCAGATATAAAGCCCAGCGTTTGGTGCTGAGATTCTTCAGGACAAGGCCTTGATGACATCTACAATTAGTACATGAAGATGGTGAGATCCCCAATAGCTGCCACTATCCCACATCAAAAGACTGAAAACAACAGGCTTCAATCTGTATTAAAGGTATAGTTCACTCAAAAAATAGACTGTGCTGTTTATCTGCTGGGCTTCCGAGATGTAGGTGTGTTTATTTCTTCAGGAGAACACAAATGAAGATTTTTAACTCAGCCGTTGGTCATATAATGCATGTCATGGGGTGTATTTCTATGAGAGTAAAACACACACAGACATACGAATCCATATTAAACACAGCGGCTCGTGGCGACACATTGATGTCTTAAGACACAAAACGATCTCTTTCTGTGAGAAGCACAACAGTATTTGTGTTATTTTTTACCTCATATCAGACGAATCTCATCTAGTGTTCCCAACGCCATTAGTTCCATCTAAGAAGGTCAAAACCCGGTGCGATCATAGATATATGCTTTATTAGTGCCTGCATGGATCGGTCGAATGAGGCATCTACGTTTGAGCCGGGATTTTGACCTACTCCTCCTAAATGAGATTCGTCTTATATGAGGTTAAAAAATAACACATACAGTTGTGTTTATCACAGAAACCGATCGTTTCGATGTGTAGCCACGAGCCACATGGTTTAATATGGATTAATATCGCTCGTATAATGCATGTCAATACACCCCATTGACATGCATCATACGAGCAACAGTTGAGTTAAAAATCTTCATTTGAGTTAAAAATCTTCATTTGAGTTCTACTGAAAAAACAAACACACCTACATCTCAGATGCCCTGCGGGTCAGCAGATAAACATCACATTTTCATTTTTGGGTGAACTATCCCTTTAATTTATTTTGATAGGTTTAATGTTACATTGTTAGTCTGGAAAATACACTCAAAAACAAAGCTATTGAACGAACTTAAATTAAGGAAAACTTTTCCACAAAATTGAATTACATTTTTCAAAATCTAAGGGAATTATCGGTTATAATCTTGTTATATGAATTTAATGGGTTAGTTCACCCAAAAATGAAAAATCTCACTACAGTGGTTCTACAATCATTTTATGAAGTGATGAGAATAGTTTTTGTCCGCAAAAAAAGCAAAATAACGACTTATATAGTGATGGCTGATTTCAAAACACCGCTTCCTGAAGCTTCGAACCGTTATGAATCAGTATCGAATCATGATTCGGATCGTCAAAGTCACGTGATTTCAGCAGTTTGGCAATCCAAATCATGAATCGATATGCTCCGATGCTTCAGGAAGAAGTGTTTTCAAATCGCCCATCACTATAGAAGTCATTATTTAGTAGGGATGCACCAAATTTTCGGCCACCGAAAGACTTTCACCGTAACAATAGGGCCGAACTATATAATATGGGTTATAACTTGAAAATGATGCTTTGTTTCTGTTTCTGTCGATGGATACATGCACTGGCTCCTCAGTTATACACTACAACAACAGCGATAATAAAAGAAAAACGGGCAAAGCGGTCTCTCTTTGTGAACTTTGTTCAATGCATGCGAGTGCTGCCGTATGTTCGAATATGACCAGTCATTTTCACCGTCATCACCCGCGTGTAGAGCCAGAAGACACGAATGAGAACTCACGTGCGCTTTGAGAAGATCTGTCTCTGTGCAGACTGATCTCATGAAATGGCGTATGTATGACACGCCAATTCGTATGCCATTTTGGCATGCTATAAAGACGCATAATCGCTTTTTAGCGTGTTTATCAATGCCGTTTCTTTCTACCCCCCTACACTGCCCCTACCCCTAAACCTGCCCATCACACACACACAGCCCCTAAACCTACCCATCACACACACACAGCCCCTAAACCTACCCATCACACACACACAGCCCCTTAACCTACCCATCACACACACACAGTCCCTAAACCTACCCATCACCCACACACAGCCCCTTAACCTACCCATCACACACACACAGCCCCTAAACCTACCCATCACACACACACAGCCCCTTAACCTACCCATCACACACACACAGCCCCTTAACCTACCCATCACACACACACAGCCCCTTAACCTACCCATCACACACACAGCCCCTTAACCTACCCATCACACACACAGCCCCTAAACCTACCCATCACACACACACAGCCCCTAAACCTACCCATCACACACACACAGCCCCTAAACCTACCCATCACACACACACACACACACACAGCCCCTAAACCTACCCATCACACACACACAGCCCCTAAACCTACCCATCACACACACACAGCCCCTAAACCTACCCATCACACACACAGCCCCTAACCTACCCATCACACACACACAGCCCCTAAACCTACCCATCACACACACAGCCCCTTAACCTACCCATCTCACACACACAGCCCCTAAACCTACCCATCACACACACACAGCCCCTAAACCTACCCATCACACACACAGCCCCTTAACCTACCCATCTCACACACACAGCCCCTAAACCTACCCATCACACACACACAGTCCCTAAACCTACCCATCACAAGAAACATTCTGCATTTTTACATTTTCAAAAAAACATAATTTAGTATGTTTATTAATCCATTTACCTTGTGGACACACACACATATTCAGACACATTTTGAAGGCGTAACTCAAACTCTTCCCTAAACCTGCCCATTTGTGTATTATAAAAACAGAATAACAGGCAGATACGACTGCAGGCACAATTTATTCAGAAAGTACAAATACTCCAAGTGTTCCGAGGCCAAACGATTGATTTGTGTGAAGAAAATCCCCAAAAGCGATCAGAACGTCGACTCCATCCGCAAAAGATTAATACATTTCAAATATTGCCGCCGGAAGAACCGTCACGTCAGCTTTGACAGCATTGGCTGTCGTATGTCTCGTGACCAATTGCGTTATTACGTCAGCTTTGATTGTAAAATGCCATTGGCTCTCGTGTGTCTCGTGACCGATCGCATCATTCTCATCATTGTCGTCTCGTGTATCATTTGAATCAGAAATATTAACGAGTGCGTGTGTGTTCTGTTCACGAAGGGGCCCGATGATCATTTCAACGACTAAAACATTAAGATCAACTCTGTTCTTCACATGGAGATATCGTCTGACTTCAGAAGACTTGGAATGAAACATGAGTTTATACTTTTATACTGTTTTTGGTCCGTTTTTGCAGTAAATACCTGTGACTGTACATTTATTTGCCTGTTACGTGTTTTATATTGTTGAGAGTGGGTAGGTTTATGGTAGGAGTGGAGTTAGTTGCTCCAAATTATAAAATTAGGCTATAAATATTAATTCTGTCAGATCAGGTTGGCAGAATCACACGGCGTACACATACACGCGGAGATGATGGTTCGTTTAGGCGTAGACATACACGCGGAGATGATGGTTCGTTTAGGCGTAGACATACACGCGGAGATGATGGTTTGTTTAGGCGTAGACATACACGTGGAGATGATGGTTCGTTTAGGCGCAGACATACACGCGGAGATGATGGTTTGTTTAGGCGTAGACATACACGCGGAGATGATGGTTTGTTTAGGCGTAGACATACACGCGGAGATGATGGTTCGTTTAGGCGTAGACATACACGTGGAGATGATGGTTCGTTTAGGCGTAGACATACACGCGGAGATGATGGTTTGTTTAGGCGTAGACATACACGTGGAGATGATGGTTCGTTTAGGCGTAGACATACACGCGGAGATGATGGTTTGTTTAGGCGTAGACATACACGAGGAGATGATGGTTCGTTTAGGCGTAGACATACACGTGGAGATGATGGTTCGTTTAGGCGTAGACATACACGCGGAGATGATGGTTTGTTTAGGCGTAGACATACACGTGGAGATGATGGTTCGTTTAGGCGCAGACATACACGCGGAGATGATGGTTTGTTTAGGCGTAGACATACACGTGGAGATGATGGTTCGTTTAGGCGCAGACATACACGCGGAGATGATGGTTTGTTTAGGCATAGACATACACGTGGAGATGATGGTTCGTTTAGGCGCAGACATACACGCGGAGATGATGGTTTGTTTAGGCGTAGACATACACGCGGAGATGATGGTTCGTTTAGGCGTAGACATACACGCGGAGATGATGGTTTGTTTAGGCGTAGACATACACGCGGAGATGATGGTTCGTTTAGGCGTAGACATACACGTGGAGATGATGGTTCGTTTAGGCGTAGACATACACGCGGAGATGATGGTTCGTTTAGGTGTAGACATACACGCGGAGATGATGGTTCGTTTAGGCGTAGACATACACGCGGAGATGATGGTTCGTTTAGGCGTAGACATACACGCGGAGATGATGGTTTGTTTAGGCGTAGACATACACGCGGAGATGATGTTTCGTTTAGGCGTAGACATACACGCGGAGATGATACAATACAGTATTTTAACGTGCTACCTTACATTTTAATGAAATACTTACTGACTTACTTTCCCAATGTTGAATGCATTTGTTTTCGAGGACATTACAATAAATTAAATCAAATCTAACACACATAACTAATGAAGAGACATTTCATTAATTAAACAAGCCCAACGATTTTTATAAATGGTTTCACATGGTTTCAGCAAAGCTAAACAAAATTAACTTACTATGTTTTTCATTAAATTAACACTGGACGATGTTGGAAAACATATCATTGAACTAATTCCACTGACTATCTCTATACATATAAATTACACATTATATTCAATTGGTGAGCTGCTCATTACACTTGCGTCTGATAGCCGCGTACACATCATCAGGGACAGTTGACAGTAGAGCTGCAACTAACAATTATTTTTTCTGTCGACTAATCTAACGATTATTTTTCGATTAGTCGACTAATCTAACGATTAATTTTTTTACCCTTTGAAATTTTTCAAAATTCTGTGGCACCCCCTCGCATAAGTTACGCTAGAGGTGTAACAGTACAGACTGCTCACAGTTCACTTTGTATCACGGTTTTAGGTTCACGTTTCAGTACAGTTAGGTATTTGCTATGTTCAGGGGAAAAAGGACTACTGTCAAATGAAAATAAAGAAAATAAGAACAGATAACTTAAATAGAAGCAGCAGCACAAATAAATACTATTGAGCAAAGATGAGAATAAAATAAACAATGCTTTTCAGGATTTTCAGGTAGGTCTAACATAGGGTTGGGCATCGAGAACCGGTTCTAACTTGGAACCGTTTAAAAAATAACGATTCCATTGGAATCGTTTAGAAAATTTATTTTCGGTTCCGATCTTCGGTTCCAAGCCGGCAAGTTTTGGTTTCCATGGCCACGTGATTTCCGGAGCTTGCGCGCACGCTTGTTCTTTTAGTCATGGAAGCCCGGTAAGCGGCTCTGAAGTGTGGATTTATTTCACTTTTAAAAGCCTGGGTCGGAACAGTGCAACTAGTGTTGTCAAAAATATCGATACTGAAATATCTGAAAAGATACGATAGCCTGCTCAGCCTACACAATCGATCCCAGCTGCGCCCTCCTCTCCTCTCCTCTCCGACCGACAGCGAGTAGACACGCAGCTGCATATACTCATTCAGCCGGTTAACCTCTGAACACGACGGACGCTCGTTCTGCTGGACTTTTCCTAACGACAGCGTGTTAGTGTTAGTGTGTGTGATCGGTCTGAATTTCGCGCTGGATTGCACATAATTCTACGAATCTCCGCAGATTTCAGGCTCACATCTGAAGCGTGCGCACACACACACACACCGTAATAAAGCCCCCTCTGACATACAAGTGCAAATATGTGCTTCTTTTTCCAGCTTATTATTGGTCAAATACACTCAAACTAATTCTCAGTGTACATTTTGAAGAGTATGTAAACACAGTCTTAAACAATTCAGGAAGAAATGAAGAATGAGTAACAGGAACAGTGTTCAGGATCCATGAGTGCGGCAGTTCTTAAAGGGACAGCAGTCATTTGTTATTCAAAGTCAAACTACAAAAAGACAAACGATCACACTGCTCTTGACTGATCAACGTGTGTAACTTTAATGGTTTTATATGAAACTATTTAATTTTTTGCAAAAACATTATCCAATGTTATTTTAAGTGATCTCTTCAGAATAAATTTTTGATTGCCTAAACTTTCAAAAGACAGACAAAAAAAAAATTATATAAAAAATATCTAATTGACAGTATATGCAGCGTTTTTCCCCCATTGTATTGAAAATAGCATTGAATATCGATGTGACATGTTTTGACTCCACCCCTCAAAGAATCGGAATCAAGAATCGAAAAGAACCGGAATCGAAAGTAAGAATCGGAATCGGAATCAGAATCGTTCAAATCAAAACGATGCCCAACCCTAGTCTAACATTAGTTTTTAGGTAGAGAAATGGAATTAAGTAATCAAAAGTAAAATAACCACACATTTAACTGTTTAAAATTTAAAAAAATAATCCTTATTAAACTTACAAAAGCTGTTCAGTCAGGAGCAGTGAGTGATGTCTTTATCTTTTGTTTGACATTAAACAGACAGCAGTGAAGGCTACTGCCCCTTTAAGACCCACAGATAGTCGTCGTATTTTCTGTATAAAGTTCACTTAAGGCATAGAGTAGGCTATGACATTTTGACATACTTTTTGTGAGTTTGTCCGGTTAAGCACAGGATTTGAAAGATAACTCAATATTTGCGCGCTTTGGGACGAGTGCACAAAGACAGATCTTCTCATTCGAGTCTCCTGGCTACACGGGGGTGATGACGGTGAAAATGACTGCTCATATTCGGACGTACAGCAGCACTCGCATGCGTTTTATAAAGTTTACAAAGAGAGACCGTTTTGCCCACGTTTTTCTTTTATTATCGCTGTTGTTGTAGTGTATACCTGAGGAGTCAGCACGTGTATCCATCGACAGAAACATACATACAGCATTATTTTCAAGTTACAACCCATATTAAAGATGCGTCATCAGATGCGAGATGAACCGAAGTGTAGTGCGTCTCCGCAACTTTTGCTCGGGATCCCGGTTGGGAAACACTGGTCTGTATTAATTGACACCGCGCTGGTTTGTTTAGAATTAAATGAGCGCCGTGACCGCGCGCTGCCGCGTGAGTAAGGCTTGTCGCAACTCTGTTATTCAACTGCTCTGGTTTTAAAAGCTATGTCATACTAAATGCGCCAAAATGCAATAAAACTTGTTTTACGGTTGAATGCAACGTGTGTGTGTGTGAGTGAGTAGACGCGCAAAAGGGCGGAGAGAGAATTTAAGGAAATGCAGCTAAACGAATATGCGTGCGTCTTTTAAATAGCGTAAAAATGAATGAATGACGAATGTGGCGGCCGTTATTGATTATGTGGCAGTCCGCCACAAATTAGTCTATGTGTGGGAAACACTGTTTAGCCTCTGTTTAAAGTATTCCCATACTTTTGATATTCGCGGTCTAGGTTTTTGTGATAGAACCAGGAGCAGAAGCCAACATTACGCGAGATGAACGTCTGACACGACGCGTCGACGCATTTCACGAACGTCGACGTATTTCCGTAGTCGACGTCATCGACTAGTTGACAGCAAACACTCGTGAAGAACGCAATCTGTTAACAGAATATACGAGATAAGGTCAAGTGCATGTTTATTCAACTTATTATATTATTTACCTCGAAACAGAAGGACTTTTTCCGGTGCTTTTCGGGATCACGTAACGTTTGGCCATTTTATTCCAAAACAGTTTATCATCACCATCAAGATCAGGCAGTGATGTGACGTAGTTGAACTGGTCCGAAGAATGAGCAATGTACTTTTTCCGCTCTCAGTGTTTTATTAAATAATTAATGTAACGCAACATTGTACTTCACCTGCAAGGCTGCAAACCTCCCGCGAGTGAGCGTCATAAGGACGAGTACTGTCAGCAGCTCTACCTCTGATTGGCTGCAGGCATTGAGCAACACAATCTGATTGGTCACAGATCAATGAAGAGACATTTGAATTCCGATAAGAAACCACTATTTAACTCATATTTTCTTGCGTTGTATTTTAAGTGTGCTGTTGGATTCTTCTTTGCCAGTGTAAACTTACTAAACATATTTACACTTAAATCACAACTAAAGAAGGGCTTATAGCATACACTGCATATATTTTAAAATGGGCTTTTAGTCCATATAATTATTTATTTATATAATAATAATTCATTATCACTTATTTATTAATGCTTCCCTAGTGAAAAAAAAGTATACTAAGTATACTTGCGGCCAGACTCATTTTCAGTATACTTGAAGTGTGTTAATGACTAGTTAACTTGAAGTGTGCTATTTTGACACAACTAATTTTGTACTAAGTATATTTAAGTTGTAATTAAATTGTGTTAAAGCACAACTTTAAGTGTATTTAGTATACTTTTGTGTGCTAAATTGGAACAACTTTAAGTATACTTAGTACACTTTAAGTATAATGACTAATTACATGCTTTAGTGATATTAAATGTGCTTTATTTGTATTATAAGTATATTTTATTTGTGTTAAGTATATATTATTTGTATTATAAGTATACTTTATTCGTGTTATAGTACACTTTATTTGTATTATAAGTAAACTTTGTGTTATAGCATACTTTATTTGTGTTTTAATAAATTACAAATTAATTACTAGTACATTCAGAACACACAAACAATATACTTTGAATATAATATATATTTTATTAACCTTGACTCATTCAAATGACTAAAAATATACACTTTGTAGTCAATAACAATACAATGTGTTATTACTTAGCTATACATTGTACAATATACTTTGAATTACATAATGTCACACATTACAGTATTTTAATGTGCTTCCTTACATTTTAATGAATTACTTACTGACTTACTTTCCCAATGTTGAATGCATTTGTTTTCAAGGACATTGCAATAAATTAATGAAATCTAACACACATAACTAATGAAGAGACATTTCATTAAACAAGCCCAACGATTTTTAAAAATGGTTTCACATGGTTTCAGCAAAGCTAAACAAAATAAACTACTATGTTTTTCATTAAATTAACACTGGAAGATGTTGGAAAACATATCATTAAACTAATTCCACTGACCATCTCTATACATATAAATTACACATTATATTCAATTTTCTGGTGAGCTGCTCATTACACTTGCGTCTGATAGCCGCTTACACAGGGACAGTTGACAGCAAACACTCGTGAAGAACGCTATCTGTTAACAGAATATACGAGATAAGGTCAGGTGCATGTTCATTCAACTTTTTATTCACGTTTAGTGACATTACATATTAACTTACCTCCAAACAGAAGGACTTTTTCCGGTGCTTTTCGGGATCGCGTAACGTTTGGCCATTTTATTCCAAAACAGTTTATCATCAAGGTCAGGCAGTGATGTGACGTAATTGAACTGGTCCGAAGAATGAGCAATGTACTTTCCGCTCTCAGTGTTTTATTAAATAATTAATGTAACGCAACATTGTACTTCACCTGCAAGGCTGCAAACCTCCCGCGAGTGAGCGTCATAAGGACGAGTACCGTCAGCAGCTCTGCCTCTGATTGGCTGCAGGCCTTGAGCAACACAATCTGATTGGTCACAGATCAATGAAGAGACATTTGAATTCTGATAAGAAACTATTTAACTCATATTTTCTTGCGTTGTATTTTAAGTGTGCTGTTGGATTCTTCTTTGCCAGTGTAAACTTATTAAACATATTTACACTTAAATCACAACTAAAGTAGGGCTTATAGCATACACTGCATTTAAAAATGGGCTTTTAGTCCATATAATAATTTATTTATATAATAATAATTTATTATCACTTATTTATTAATGCTTAAGCTTGAACAGTTAAGCATGAATAAATAACCTTAAACAGTATTTATAACTTTTTATACAGCTTAATGATATTAATTATGTATTTTTAAAATATGCTTTTAGTGCATTGTTAACAATGACAATTTTGAGCATAAGTTTAAAATATTTAAAAAATATATTTTAAAGTAATGTTCAAATAAGTACACTTTACAAAAGTACACTGAACTTTCATTTAAAGTATATTTTTCTAAAATATATTTTTAGAAGATATACTAAAATACAATTATTTTAAAGTGTGTTAAAAGTTGTATTGTGAAATATGATGCTAATATATATTTATATATTTAGAAATGGTACATTTTTTGTAAGTATATTTCTAATATACTATCGGAAAAGAGAATATATTTGAAATACAATAAAGTATTTTTTTTTCACTAGGGTTAAGCTTGAACAGTTAAGCATGAATAAATAACCTTAAACAGTATTTATAACTTTTTATACAGCTTTATGATATTAATTATGTATTTTTAAAATATGCTTTTAGTGCATTGTTAACAAATAATTTTGAGCATAAGTTGAAAATATATAAAAAATATATTTTAAAGTAATGTTCAAATAAGTACACTTTACAAAAGTACACTGAACTTTCATTTAAAGTATATTTTTCCAAAATATATTTTTAGAAAATATACTAAAATACAATTATTTTAAAGTGTGTTAAAAGCTGTATTGTGAAATATGATGCTAATATATTTTTTATATATTTAGAAATGGTACATTTTTTGTAAGTATATTTCTACTATACTATCGGAAAAGAGAATATATTTGAAATACAACAAAGTATACTTTTTTTCACTAGGGAACACTGGCTGTGCACTCGACACGAGCAGACGCGCTGTGACACGGGGCAGAGGGGCTATTATGCATAATATATAATATATATGTGCCCCATATATGCAATCAGAGTGCTTACTGTATGTAGTAAATGGGAAATCTCTACAGCAAAAGGCAAACCGCTACATGCATTCGGTTTGTTTCTACCATTTATTTGTAATGATTTACACAGTTTGTTTACTATTTACTATTTACCTGAACATTCAGTATTGTGCAATATAGCACACAGAAGGTGAGGGACATTTTGGGGGGAAAGAAGTGCTGCATTTTATCATTTAAACATTCTATAATCCAAAATTATTATAGAATTAAAAATTCTATAATCCAAGATGGCCCCCACGTTATGACGTCATAATATGCAAATTAGATGGGAAAATGTAATCTCTACATAAACTTAGGGTCCTCCTTAATATTTCTCTAATTTACAGAACGTTTCTATCTTTTATCACTTTTAAGATATAGTCTTTTGAAATTAAGATGTCAAAATCGAACGTTTTAGGAAAAAACATCTGATTACTTTATTCAATTGCTGTACCTTTCTGCAGGCCTGTACATTAGCTATTATTTAAAGGGTTACTTCACCGCTTTTTCATATTAAACCATGTTATTCCCTTAACTTAAACGAGTTGATACATACCTCTCTCGTCTCAGTGCGTGCACTTAATCTCTCTGACACGCAGTAATGATCTAATAGCATTAGCTTAGCCCACTAAGCCCAGTTCATTCACTATGGAACCAAACAGAGATCAAGTTAGAAGTACCAAACACCTCCACGTTTCCCCTATTTAAATACAGTTACACGAGTAGTTGAACGATCAAGTATGGTGACAAAATAAAACGTGGTACTTCTCTAATCGGATTAAAAAGGAGAACTATAATGTATGGCGGATTAGCACTTCTGAGAGTACTTCGGCTCGGCGCAGTAAAAAGTCCCGGCCGAAACATCTTTCCTCACACCTCCCCCTCACTCTCTGATTTCTGTCAATAGGAAGATGCTTAAGGCCGTTGTAGAGACTTTCTGTTTGTTCCGGTCAGAACACGAAACAAAATGCACAAAAACTGTCCCTGCTCTAGATGTACAACCACTGATGGTATTCGGTTTTGATGAGAGAAAAAATAGGCTACGAGGGCAGATTAGAAACGAGAACTTCTGACAAGTTTAACAGACTAGACCAGGGATTATAAGCAAAGTGTGCAAATCTATTTGCCTTTATTCACGTGAAAAATCTTGGCACAACACTATTGTGTTTAGATGCAATAATTAAATGAGATCTATATCAATAAATGAACTATTTAATTGATTTCCGGACATCTTAATACACATTTTTCTGCAATTGTTATTGTACATATTTTAAATCTGATATAACATTGTATCAGCAATGCTACCCCCCTCTTAATACGCCTTATAGTGCATATCATATGTACGTGAAAAACTGCGTACCATATGCACGCCAAAGCTCATTTTGGCAAACCAACATAAAATATCTGAATAAAGCATTGTTTTTACTCAAGAAAATTTTATTATAAACTCAGTATGTCTCATTTAGTTGGTAACATTTCAATTGGCCACCGTGTGAAATGACTCCTTGTCAGATGAACTTGAACAAACAAATGACTAGGCCTATAACCTTGTCTCGTGTCATTTGGCTACTTTTTACACTTTTTTGCAGTGCTGAATTGTACAGCTGCCGACTTAAAATCAAAAGTTCCCAGTGTCTCTCCTAGGGATGTCAATTTTCACAAATTCCCATGATCGATCGTCGTTTAAATTAACGATCAATTAATCGATTAATCGTTAACCATAATACTGAAATATGCGTCTACAGCAGTGGCTTATAGCCGACAGCATGACAGTAGGCCTATGTGCAATGCTGCTCAAAACGCCATGTTCTTCACCAAATGAATGAGAAGGATTTTTTTTATCTAAACAAAGGGCTATGGGATTGTAAAATTAGTCTATGTTATTTATAATTTAATTAAATTACTTATTTAATAACCAAATATAACATGTAATACAACTCGAACGCCGCCTCAGATCTGTTATTCAGAATGTGTGGACGCTCTTCCAAGAACAACGTGCTGAAACGTCACCTAAACCCAATTAATTCAAAACGATTTATTAAAATATTGTTTTCATTAATGTTATGTAATGTGACAGTCCCAATCATAGTTATTATTAGTTGTGCGTTGCTGTTTGAACTGCGCGAGCTGAAGCCGATGCGCTGAATCAACACTGGTAAGTTACACTGAAGCTCTTTGCTAGCACGTTATTTAACTCAACAAAAAGCTTCCTATATGAGATTAATCAGATTTATATAAAGTTAACAAAATATTACAAATTATATATCTTCACAAAATGATGCGAATGGACAAGTGAACTTGAATTGAGTTGCTGATATTCATCTTCAGAATGGGAGACGCGTGGTGTTCACACGCTCTAGGAACAACGCTCTGAACACGGGACCTAAACCCAATGACTTTACAACCATTTATTAAAACAGTGTTCTCATTTCTGTTATATAATATGACTGTCCCAATCATCGTTATTATGCATTGCTCTGCATGCGCTAAAGCCGAAACACTGAATGAAAACCGGTAGCCATCACTGACTGAAGCCATTTGTTAGTGCGTTTTATTTCGCTAAAAGAAACGCATCCTATATGATTGATCACATATATAACGTTACAAAATAAATGCAATATTACAAATTACTTCAGCACAATCTGATGCGAATGCACAAGTGAACTAAGTTACATGCGCGAGTCAGAATGCGTGACTCATGTTGTGCACGCGCTCTTCCTGGATCAGCGCAATGAAACACACGGCAAATAAACCCAAATACTTAACAATCACAATGATTTATTCCAATAGTGTTCTCATTAATGTGGTGTAATATGACAGTCCCAATCATAGTCATTATTACTGCTGTTGGAGCTGCACGCTGAAGCTGATCACCACCACGCTTTTACTACCGCTCACCTCTAACGTTAATTATTAACCAAATGCATCCTTATGAGATAAATCAGCTAAAGATAGGCCTGCACAAAATAAACACAATATTACAACTTACATTTGCACAAAACAAAAGGCTGCACATGCAGACTTGCAGTCATGATGAAGGTGTAACTCCAGCTGTAAAATGGTCCCAAATAGAACTCGGGCACGCTCGCTTCATTTTTCCTCCCGTTTCGCGGTTGAGCCGCACGCACGCGCATGACCCTGCTTAATCGATGATCGATAAGTCTTATCGATCAAATGTCTTATCGACAATTAATCGATCATCGATTAATCGTTGACATCCCTAGTCTCTCCACAACTTGCAATGCGCATAAGCCGCGTAACCTTGTTCTCCGCAAGGCGACTTCACTGCTTCGTCTTTATCCGATTCTGCAGCGAGAACCCCCTCTCTGCAGGAACACTCGAGACAGGGATTACACAGGCTATCTTGGCGAGTTGGTCCACTCTGGATACATTTCGCTGAAATCACATATGAGGACTTCGCAGGCTGTGGAGAATTGCAATCCTCCATAGCCATGGAGCGCTGTCATGACAGCGAGGGCATCACGTCGCAGGCTTACGGTATCGATAAGAGGCAGTTTTAATCTGACAATTGGACCGAAAAGATTTCATTTTGTCGGACATTTAATTTTTTTCCCGGCCAATGTCTGGTAATTACCGGACAACGGAAACCCTGGTATGTACAATGGATTTTGAACTGTCCTTTTTTTGTTACAGGTTCTCTGGAAATCCCCAGTTGAAGGCATGAAGACATCAAATGTTGGCCTGGACAGATGTACCAACAGTCCACCACACTGACCTCTGCTTTTGCATGGATGGCTGATCAATACCTTGTTCTGTGAGGGTATTATTATAGAAAAACTGAACACCTATGACAGTGGGATTTGTAGTTGTAAAGAATAGTCACACATCAGTGCACTTAGGGTGCTTTCACATCTCTAGTTCAGTTAATTTGGTCCGAACCAAGGCCAAACAATTAAATAATACATTGTTGCATTTTACAGCTTTTTTGGTTCCTTTTCACACCACACTGATTGCTTTGGTCCGAACCAGTTGAAACACGTGACAACATCCACATCACTCATTGGCCATGGTGTATTACCTAAACTGCTTTTCGATTGGTCAGAATTTACTTTGTGGGAAAATTCCAACAGAAGAGGAAAAGCCAGCAAACTATAACACTATGGAGAGACGACTGCGGGCTGGTTTTGTCCCTGGCCATAATCTACTACAATTTTTGTATTAACCACAGTATGCAAACAATACCTTTCTATAATGAAGCGCGAATGCGACTTGAAAACAACGCCCTAATGCACTGTAAATGGCGAGCGCGCATCACTCGTCACTTCAAGCGGAGGCGTGCATTAATTATTCTTAACTCTGACATGCTCATTCCGAAAATATTGCCAACGATCTATCAGGTAATAATGTCATGCACATAATGTCAGCGCAGCTAACTACGGCAGCTGGTTTAGTCAAAATATTATCAGTACTTTTGCAGTTGGTTCTGTTCCAGGCCGGATCACGTTCTCACCATCAGCTAACCGCTCCAGAGTTCGTTTGAAAGTGCACCGAGACCAGCTCTTCAAGGAGGTCTCGGTACGCTTGTTTGGTCCGCTTTTGGTGCGCACCCGAGTGCGATTGCTGCTTTCACACCTGACCAAACGAACCGCACCAAAGAGGGAAACGAACTCTAGTAGGATTCAACTGAGCTAAATGAGGCAGGTGTGAAAGCACCCTTAAAGTTAGAGAAAAGGTTTTTTTAGAAGTTGCAAACTACTTTTCTTTCTCTTACAAAGAACACAACAGTTAAACCTTTTCAAATTATTTTCTGGTGGTGCACAATAGAGTGCGGATCGGGCCGCATTTTTCTGTCCGAGCCCGACCCGCGTCCGACAGAGCAGTAACCGAACCCGACCCGAGCCCGACAGGCATTCAAATATTTATGTCCGAGCCCGACCCGAGCCCGACAGTTAAAATCTATTTTTCCCCTCATATACTAATGACACGCACGTTTGTTTGTGTGGAAATCCCGCTTTTATTAAGCAACTGTAAGGAAGGCATTCTGAAATGTTTACAGACGAGCGCATCAGCGCGCACACGGGGCATCAAACATTACACAGAGCCCAATCAAATAGCCAACTGAAATTAAATGAACAAAGGTCTGCTAAAAATGGCCCAAGCTAACAGAACAAAACATTAACGTAACACAATTGAAATGCTTATTGAAATGAAAGTCATCTTACCAATTTTCTCAAACTGTGGTTCCTAAACTGCAACATGGGATCTATTTACATAATCTATCCATCAAAGTTTAGGCTAATCAAGGTTTTATGTAGAAAAAGGATTGCATCAACTGCGGATGGCTTCAAGGCTGTCCTGCTGCCAGCAGCGCTGAAGTTGCGCTCACTGGAATGACGAGGATGCCGCGGGCAATATGCACGCACGTGTTGCGCGTTGTTGTCACGGCGACATAAACAAATTTCCGCATGCAGGAAGACGGATGTTAGGGTTATATAATGCATGTATTTTAATCACAAAAACAAACCATTGCATCAAGTTAAACAGGCCCATTGGCTACTTGCATAATAAGCAGTTTTAAATTTAAAAGGTTCAATGCCTTTTCGCGCTGACGTGACCGAGCCCGACCCGAACCCGAACGTCATTTCTAAATATCTGTCCGAACCCGGCCCGACCCGTCGGATACCGTCGGAACCCGTCGGGCTCGGGTCTGGTATCCATCCTCTAGTGCACAAGTCCTATTCTACATATTAACAAATGATAAAAACATGAAAAAACATGATATGACTTCATGCTCTGCAGTCTTTATATAAACATGAATTCAACATTTAAAAACAGTATATTCAAAATATAAAAAAATATCTACTTGACTTTAATACAAATATTTCTTGTCAATGTAATGTAAAGTGTAGTGTAGGGATGGGTACCGAAACCCGGTATTAAATGGGCCCCGGGGCTGAATTTTGAAAGACCGTTGTATCGATAAGCTCGGACGTTATCGGTTCTGCTGTTGGTACTTTTGAAAATGCACGTGACGTGACGAGAGAGAGAGAGAGAGAGAGAGAGAGCGCGAGCGCAAAACGACAGCCCACGGAGGACAGAACTAAACATTCAAATATAGCCTAGTTTCACTTTACACTAGATTGTGATAATGTGATTTTATTTTAGATTTTGGCTTCTTGGCAAAGATTATAATTTTGATATTTATGTCTAGCGCAATTTAATTCCCTTTGCAGCGGTAGCCTACGCTGTCATTTCTCCATATAACTCAAACGTAATGACAGAATCAGCACGATCAGTGATTGTTGTAAAATACAGTCTAGCTACTGTTGGTAAATTGTGGGACGCATTTAATAATAAAAAGAGCGCATTTAATAATTAAAAGCACAAAAATGTGTGCGAGATTGTTCCCAAGTCAGCGCGAGCTCCGAAACAGCCCACAACAAGACGAGCAAATTACACTTTCGGTTTCACACTCGCGTCTAAACGATCAAATGTACACAAACATCTATGTCAAAATGACCGTCTTGGAGAGTCTCTTAAACACAGTTAGTGTCTAAAATGGACGTAGTTATTATGGATAGTCGGGAGAAAATGTAGTGCATCTGCCTATTATAAGTCGCCTATAGATCTGCACGTCTGTCTTAAAGAGGCAGCGGTGTAAATAAACATGCTGACGAATTACTGCGAATTAAACAACCAAATGCAAAGAGAAAATCACTCGCAGCTCTTGAATGAATAACTTCAGCTTTAATAAACATTAATTTATCCTATCTATGATAAACTATGCAGTGTTATTTTACATTTGATTACCCTACTAGAATTCTTCCTGAAATTAAAGCACTGTGCAGGCCTATATAATGTGTATCTTTGTTAATTGTGTGTGTGTGTGTGTATATATATATATATATATATATATATATATATATATATATATATATATATATATATATATATATATATATATATATATATATATATATATAATCTCAAAAAGTACCGATAAGAATACCGTTAAAGTACCGGACCGATAAGCAGTATCGTTAAGAGTAGTAATACCGTTAAAACCTTAACGATACCCATCCCTAGTGTAGTGTGACCGTACCTTTATTCTGCGTTTGGTGCACACATGTATCAAAAGTGTGAAGCCATGGACAAATTTTACTTGTTAGATGATGTGAGATCTCGCATATGATATAATATGACACATCACTGTGACGTTCCCCTCACACACATGCTCATAAACATGTTCTTGTCATTATTAATCAATCAGTACTCAACAGCACCACCCTGAAATTGCCTTGCACTGTAGAATTACAGTCTTGGCAAGACATTAAAAGTAGCTAATTTATTATAAATGCTACAGTTACTTTTACAATTATTGTGTTAGAGAGGGATACAAGTCAATTTAATGAGTATGATTTTTTCCCCCTTAAACTTTACTTAATTTGACTGTTAAAAAAAAACAAATGAGCATACGATTTTATAAATTTTCTGATTTGTAGAATAGGATTAGTACAAATTTAACTGTTGTGTTTGTGAGAGAAAAGAAAACTAAAAGTTTATAAATCCTAATACATTTTCTCAGTGACTTGACTGAAATTTTCTCCACTGTCAGCAGTGCTTAGTTTTGCTAAAATAATACTCGATATTATACAGCACATGCACAGTTTGAGTCGATGTTCTGGTTATATTTTTTCCAGTCTCAATTTACCAATGCCAAACCTATTTCATTAAAGGGGGGTGAAACATTCAGTTTCAGTCAATCTCATGTCAATCTTGTGTACCTATAGAGTAGTATTGCATCCTTCATATCTCCGAAAAGTCTTTAGTTTTATTATATTTGTAAAAGAAATATGGGCTGTACCGAGTCTTTCCGGAAAATACCGAGCGCCTGGAGGCGTATCGTGTGGGCGGAGCTAAAGAATGATGAATGCGCAAAGCGGTGACGCCCTCAAGCGTGGAGAAACCCTTGCTATCGATCTCAGCTAATAAATATGATCCAGAATCTAATTCGGAGGCTAAAATAGAAACAGCAACAACAGGACGTCCGTCTCTGTGGTATGTACTGTATTTACTCTCAGTTTATGAGGACATGATTCGGTTTATGGACTATTGTATGCGACCAAACCTTAGTAGCAAGCAAAATGGTTTTGCACGTCAGACTAGTGCAATGTTATAACTTACATAGAACCAAAATGGAGTCCGTTAGCGCATTTGAATGACGAAGCACGCGATCGTGTCGTTTACTGATGTTTACATACGAGACGATAAGCAACAGCACAGACATTTGAAGCAGGCTTACTTACCGGCTGCTTCCAAAGCAGGACCGAACCTTTATCGCTGGGACGGCTCCGTCAAAAACACACTTCATGGAGTGTGGAGATCCACTTTGCGATGCGACTGAAGCATTTCTGTAAGTTCAAACCTAATAGCCTATTACAACAGATTTCCTCAAATAAAAGTTTGCGTGTCAGGGTTTGTCTGAAAGCGTCTGAAGTATGAAAATTATCTGTAGACATGACGGCCGGCAAAATATCACAAGAAAAGCTTTACATGTACTTACAACTGCATTATTTATCTGTATTTTCTTCATTAGGATGTTGAAAGCAAGTGATGAGAAAGTTTCATTCATAATGTTTCTACTTCATGTAATACGAGCGCTCATAATGGACTGAAGCCGTTCTCATCATGTGATCACGGGAAAACATTTCTTAGAGATTCTTAGTCCCTGGCGAATCAGAATTGCATACATGTTTTTTGATCCAATCTGATTGGTTCTCGTCAACTGTCATTCAATGTTCCGCAGAGACCTAAGGCTTGTTCGACTTCCCCTAGCGATGCGCAGACCGATCGGCAGCAGACTTGAAGCAGTGCATGCCGGTTAGAAATTTTGTCCGACTTGAGACAGCCCCGACGGCACGTGACTGTGACGTATGTCAACAAAGTACCGCGAGAGCGATTCGAGAGCAGGCGGCTGATGCAGCCGGTGCAGATTCTCAAGGGTGGCTGCAGGAGGCTGCTCGAGCTCTGATGACGACACAGCTGATCCACGATTGGCCGGATTCACTGCATGACAGTGAACACGTGTGTTTCGTGTTTATTCTAAAACCTTATGTTACACTAATGCTCACAAATCATTTATTTATAACAGTAAAACCTCTTTTCATGTAGTCGCGACGTTATATTGTCATGTTTATCAAACTAAAACTGATAAAAACCGTTGACAACACTTCATTGATAGTGTAGGTTTATATGTTGAACTTTAATCTTGCCCAAATAGATGCTTTATTAAGCAGTATATAAAGTATTGGATGAAAATATCATTTGAAACATCTGTGTATTTGAGAAATGCTGCATTTATTTAACTTCAGCTGTGATAAAGTTTGCAAACGCAGTGCAAGCGTCACCACGAGAAGCAGAAAGTGTCCGACTTCACGTCTCCGTTTGCAGCTCCTCCCCGCCTGCACTCGGCTACTCTCGCCGATCGCATGCATCCAGCCGCAGCCGATGTCGAACACACCTCTATACTTGCGAGAGAGCGTTGGTGACAACGTCACTCCGACCCCGCCCGCCTAAACATTCGTAGAGATGGCAGCAGTCAAACTAAATTCTGTGATTGATTTACAAAAAAATCCTTTCACAAGGCGTTCGCTGGAAGAAAAAATAAGAATTAAGGATCTCGGACCGGACCAGCCCGATTTACAAATTCAGCAGCAGTCCAGTGACAGAGGACGAAGCTAACGTTACACTCGGAGCTTCACCTGCTCTCGTTATGAGAAAAGGAGGTGGCTGACTGGATGTGACGGTAGCATTGCCCTTTTTTTGCTTTCACTGTCTCTTATTTCAAAGTGAGTGAGAGGTGTTTTTCGACCTTGAAAAGAATAAAAACTTTTCTCAGAAACACCATGACCCAGGAGAGGCTGAATGCACTTTGCATTGCTCTCCATGGAAAAGAGACTTGTCACTGAGATGACTGACTTTAATCAGAGAGTAATTGAGAAATTTACTGGCCAGAAAGAAAGGAGAGCCAAATTTATGTTCAAGTAGTCAACATGCCAGTCTGTTGTTGCTACTTTTGTTTTTTCCTTTCCTTGTTCAATTATATATGGGAAATAAATATGTAAAAAGATAAAAAGTGCAGACACTGTTTTCTCTTTAATGCTTGAATTTAGTCAACATGCTTCTTGGTACTGCTTTGTATTTATTTTACTTATTTGATTTATAAATAAGTAAAATAATTTATAAGTAATTATACTTATATACTTATTATTATTATTATTATTATTATTATGTATAATTTATAAGTAAATTATACTTAAATTAACATAATTATACTTAAATATACGCAATTATTCTTAAATATAGGTAAATCCCCCCCCCCCCCCCCCCCAAAAAAAACCCTGCGCCCCCCCCAAAAAAAATATCACCAGCCGCCACTGGTATAAGGATATGGCTGTTCAGTGTTCATAGATTAGTTAGTGGTCTTATTTTCTCTTGCACTGTGTAACGGTCACTTAGAAGCATTTACAATAATTTGAGGTAGAATGTGAACTGCACATGTGCATAGTGTGCGCGCGTCTCTGTGAGGGAATGAAAACAATGGAGGAGAGGAGATAACCGCTCTATCGACTTTGTACACTTTTCCCTTTTAGTTTCCTTTTTCTATTTGTGACCTCAGTTGAATGTTTATTTGTATCCTTTTCTCAATTCAATTCACTTTTTTGTATAATTCTAGCATTATTCTGTTTCTTAATGAAAATAATTGAAGATATCTAGAAAATTAGTAAATAACTGTAAGAAAAAAACATTTGAAGGCATAAAAACAATAATGTAAAATGTGTACCTTGAATGCAATGTAAGTCGCTTTGGATAAAAGCATCTGCCAAATGCATAAAGGTAAATGTAAATGACAAATAAACATACATCATACATTTTGTGACCATCAATTCACCTCCGTTTGTTGACACCAATGAAATGAGCTTTAAAGGTGCACTATGGAACTTTCCGTCCACTGGAGGGCACCTATTCAAAACAAATGCGTAGTTTAATGACGCAAAGTGTGAGCGCAGCATCTTGGGAGATGTGGTCTTCTCATCACAGCCGGTGGAAAATAGGACTCGGGCAGAAATCACGTTCATGCATGCGGTTATTAACGTTACTGTAGTCTAAAGCAGAGCAGGACCGAGTGTTATGGACCTGATCACAGCTGCTGGAGCGATTGTTAAACAAATACCCGCCTCGCGAATACCGGGACTTTTATTATGAAGGGACGGGACACAGTCGCGGGGCGCCTGCACAGATCCGCTCTTCCGGTTATGATTTTGAGGTAATGCTGCTCTGTTTATCATATTAGATACATTTAAGTGTGTTTAAAACGATGTTATGACGTTACTCCGTGCGTTCACTTTTTCACACTGCTAAGAGTAAAGCGCTCCTGCCAAATAAAAGCCGAAACCCAGGGTAGCGCAGATTTGACGCAATTGAGAGGCGACTCCCTCAAATGCAATGCTGAAACGTCCCTGTCCTTAGTTAAAATAGCAATTTTTTCACAATTTACAAATAGTTGGAAACATCTGGGATATTGTAGGTACTCAACTGAACAAAATATATAACACTGGCCTAGTGGTTTTTGGATATTTTACTGCAAAAATACTACATAGTGCACCTTTAATTGTCAATTTATTAGTGATGCAAAGTCTGATTCATTTCCACGAACCGGTTCTTCTCGGACAGTTCGGCTCAATGACCCGGTTCAAAAAGCCGATTCATAGGTTCCAGACGTCATCATGCAATGATGTCACTATGCATTTATTTTATGCTTTTTAATACATTTCTCTGGGTCATGTCATATCAAGGGAACATTCAAATAAAGTATTAATCTGTATCAATGCATATTGAGATACAGATGTTTGAACCACCTCAATCGGTTCTTTTTCAGTCGGACGTGCTACTTCAGCTTTTGCGTCTTGCGTCATCAACACAAAACTAAAGATCGATTCAGTTCGATTAGTGAACCGGCTCGACTGGTTACTTGCTGAGAACCGGCTCAAAAGAACGATTCGTTCAAGAACCTAACATCACTACAATTTACAGAAGATTTGAAAAAATGAACTGTTTGGCTTTCAATAGATCAGTTTAATAGTTTTTTGCCATATCCTGAGTGGAATAATTTGTTTGTAAGAGCAAACAGTCAGAATAAAGTGAGAATAAAAATGAATAAAGTAAACTTTCAACTGTTTTTCTTACGATTATTTATATTTGAAAGAATTCACATTGTTATTTTTTTATTTTTTATTTCTGTATGTTGTATAATATTTTTAATTAAACTGAATTGAGAGTAATCTATAAGAATATTCCCAAATAAGTTATACTATTATATGTGGCTCAGGGCAGAATCCTGAGAGATATTAAAGCAAGCGACTGGAATGGATCTTCCTGCTTATGGCTCCCTGTTTCAGGCCCGGGTGGAAATGCTCAAATATGGAGAAGCCTTTGTCTCGTAATGTATTGATTTCCTTTGAGGTGTGTGTATGTTAGAGACTGGACTCTGGTGTTGCTTTTGCTGAAGCGCTCTGCTTTGTTAGATAACAAAGTTTATTGGATATTAAAACCCCAATACGAAAAGAGTAATTTAAAGAAGTGAAGACTCCACAACATTTACCTATAGACTATTTGAGAACAATGTTAGTGTTATGGGTTGAATGAGCATCAGTTACTTTAAGACAGAAACACAGACATGCTTAGCTGTGTCATTTAATATAAAAACAAACTCTAAATAAATGTATATATTTTTTATTTTGGTAGATCAGCTCCTCCCACAGCAGTCACATCACCAGTGAAGCTCCTCCCATCTCAGGCACATCATCAGTGAAGCTCCTCCCATCTCAGTCACATCACCAGTGAAGCTCCTCCCATGTCAGGCACATCATCAGTGAAGCTCCTCCCACAGCAGGCACATCATCAGTGAAGCTCCTCCCATGTCAGGCTCATCATCAGTGAAGCTCCTCCCACATCAGGCACTTCATCAGTGAAGCTCCTCCCACATCAGCTCATCAATAAATGCTGGAATATTCCCATCAGGCTACAAGTGAAGACGAGCATCAACGCATCAGGAAGAGCTGAAATCTGCTAAGACTGAGTTTATTAAAGAGGACGGTGAGAACACGAGTGATCCAGAACCTGCAGAATGAAACACACTGAAGATCTTGAAGAACAAAGAGGTTGGTGTTTATTCTTCATTCATTCATGATGCTGGAGAACAATCATGATAGGAAGACTCAACACTTCAGCACATTTAGAGAAACAGTTATACTATCAAATATGTACTGAATTTAGCAAATGGTCAGTAGAGGGAGGTTTGAGAAACATCAGGTCAAATTAGCATCCTAATTACATTTTCACGCCCCTAAACATGATGTGGAACAAAATGAACTGTGGTTTGTTGCGGTACATGTCAGTCAAATGTCCTCTTAATTCTGCTTCGCATGCTGTGACATTTGGGTTTGATATTGATGAAAAATTATATCTCTATTTTTGGGAATTACATCGATTATGATAATTCCATGATATTTTGATGATAGTGTTTTTGTGCTGGTCTTGGCTGGTTTAGGCCTGTCATGGATAAATAAATATGACACTAAAACCACCAGCGGCAAGTCCCTGTCTTAATGAGTGAAGCCTCGAATCATTCATTCAACTGGTTTGTTTCTAAATGGCTGGTTCATTGTGATTGACAGTTTTTACTAGTTAAAGAATGGATGGATCATTGAATCACTGAAACATTTAACTCAAAACTGCCGAGTCATTTAGAAACTGAGAAATGCCAGACTAGCCTGGATGCCAGCCTAACTTAGCCCTGTCCACAATTTTTTTAGGTCGGGCAGTTCGGTCTGGCCGAGCTCCATAGAGGAGTAATTATCCCCGAACAGAAACTGTTCGGACCAATGAGATCATCAGGGCGGGCTTTAGACAATGATGGACAGATGATAAACAGAAACTGACCAATGAGATCATCAGGGCGGGCTTTAGATGATGACGGACAGATGATCAACAGAAACTGACCAATGAGATCATCAGGGCGTTACATTTCTGATGACGCTCACATGCTGCTATTCAGAATACACTGGGGGGAAAAAATGTCTTACTTAGTATTTTTGTCTTGTTTCTAGTCCAAACATCTAAAAATTCTTAAAACAAGAAGTATTTACTAGACAAGCAAAAGTAATTGTCTTGTTTTGGGGGGAAAATACTCAAAATTAAGAGTTTTTGCTTAAAATAAGATAAAAAATCTGCCAATGGGGTGAGAAAAATAATCTTAATTCAAACAGAAAACAAGATTATTTGGGTTACCCCATTGGCAGATTATTTATCTTATTTTAAGCAAAAACTCTCTTAACTCATTTTGAGTTATATTTCCCAAAACAAGACAATAATTTTTACTTGTCTAGTAAATGCTTCTTAATGTAAGAATTGTTAGATATTTTGACTAGAAACAAGACAAAAATACTAAGTAAGACGAGCATGTTTTGCAGTCCGAACATCTAAAAATTAGATTGAACTAATTGGAGATAAGATTGGAGAGGTATGGTAAATATTGCACACCTTGTATGTGAAGTAACCTCTATTGGTCACACGTCTGAACTTGATTTAAATGTGCAGGTTAACCTTCCGATGTCTTGCATTCGCATGAGTTTGAATGGGAATCAATTGAAAGGGAAACTCAGTGTGACCGGCCCTTAGTAATGACAGTATTCAGTCAAATGAATTAAATATTAATCTAAAATTTTGTGCCAAAATTATGGCAGTGCTGCATAATTTGTAATGTTAAATATTCAAATATAAACTTTGATTTCAGACGTGATGGAAGAGAGTGAAGAACATCATGTCAAGCCTGGAGAAAAACCTTCGAGTCGCTCAAAGACTATAAAGATATTTATGAAGAAAACAGGAGCCAAGAAATCTACAACCTGCACTCAGTGTGGAAAGTGTTTCCCAACTAAACAACATCTTAATATCCATATGAGAGTTCACACTGGAGAGAAGCCGTTCGAATGTGATCAATGTGGAAAAAGTTTCAGTCAATCAGTACACCTTAAACATCACATGATGATCCACACCGGAGAGAAGCCGTTCGAATGTGATCACTGTGGGAAAACATTTATTGTGTCATCAAACCTGAAGAAACATCTAAGAGTTCATATGAAGGAGAAGCCACATTCATGCTCTGTGTGTGGAAAGAGTTTCTCACTGCTGCAAAATTTACACACACATCAGAAAATACACACTGGTGTGAGAGAGTACATGTGCTTTGAGTGTGAGAAGACTTTTACTACAGCAGACAGTCTAAAACTGCACGAGAGGATCCACCGCAGAGAGAAACCTTACAAGTGTTCACACTGTGACGAGAGATTCACTCAGTCAGGACATCTGAAAACACACGAGAGGATCCACACTGGAGAAAAACCTTACAAGTGTTCACACTGTGACAAGAGATTCAGTCAGTCATCAGATCTGAAAAAACATGAGAGGATTCACACTGGAGAAAAACCTTACAAGTGTTCACACTGTGACAAGAGATTCAGTCAATCAGGAGATCAGAAAAAACATGAGATGATCCACACTGGAGAGAAACCTTACAAGTGTTCACACTGTGATAAGAGATTCAGTCAGTCATCAGATCTGAAAAGACACGAGAGGATCCACACTGGAGAGAAACCTTACAAGTGTTCACACTGTGACAAGAGATTCAGTCGGTCATCAGATCTGAAAACACACGAGAGGATCCACACTGGAGAGAAACCTTACAAGTGTTCACACTGTGACAAGAGATTCAGTCGGTCATCAGATCTGAAAACACACGAGAGGATTCACAGCAGAGAGAAACCTTACAAGTGTTCACACTGTGACAAGAGATTCAGTCAGTCATCATATCTGAAAACACACGAGAGGATCCACAGCAGAGAGAAACCTTACAAGTGTTCACACTGTGACAAGAGATTCAGTCGGTCATCAGATCTGAAAACACACGAGAGGATCCACAGCAGAGAGAAACCTTACAAGTGTTCACACTGTGACAAGAGATTCAGTCGGTCATCAGATCTGAAAACACACGAGAGGATCCACAGCAGAGAGAAACCTTACAAGTGTTCACACTGTGACAAGAGATTCCGTCGGTCAGGATATCTGAAAACACACGAGAGGATCCACAGCAGAGAGAAACCTTACAAGTGTTCACACTGTGACGAGAGATTCAGAGTGTCAGGACATCTGAAAATACATAAGAGGATTCACACTGGAGAGAGAAGCCACTTAAAAAAAAACTAAAGTGACACATGAGGATCCATGCAGATGAGAAACCACATCACCAAAGTCTGAAATAAGCAGTTCATCTTTATATGCTTAGCAGCAAAGTTAGTTTGTGACAGTAAAATTTTTTGACTTCTTGGAAAGTTTCTCATCATAGCAAGAACGTGTCTCATTATTAGGAGACATGGAGCTGTTATTATAAGAGTCTCATTATGAGATGGTCATAGTCATCAGTGGCTTTCACACCACATACTGCACACAAATATTACCATGACCTTTTATATCTCAAAGGCTTAAGGGAACGTTGATTTCTTCATTCATCACCCCTTTAAGGGTGGGGGTGTTACATCCCTGACGTAATAATGTGACACGTTTTGTTTTTTTCCTCCTGCTGTTTCTCTCTCTCTCTCTCTCTCTCTCTCTCTCTCTCTCTCTCTCTCTCTCTCTCTCTCTCTCTCTCTCTCTCTCTCTTTCTCTCTCTCTCAGGATTGATTCTGGTTCTGGGTTTCTCCTGTTCTACTGGTTAGATAAGTAGATAGGGAATGTTATTGTATGTTTGGTTGTATATTGATTTGTAGGGAATGTTTTTTTGTTTTTTTTTCAGGGAAAGTTGGTTCTGGTTTGTTAATTGTTTTGGCATTAGCTCACCCCTGAAGAGATAACTTCTGACAATTTGTTTTTTTAAAGATATTTTTCCTAAGCTAAAAACACCCTTAGGTTTAAAACAACAAGAGATAAAAAAAAACAACATCCCAAAGCAGAAGATTGTACTTTTTTCTGCACTGTTTCATATTGAATATAATTTAATTACATTAAAAATGTAGTAGTTTCTCACTTTTACTCAAGTAAATGTAATTCAGCGTTGGCTTGAATAATCACACATGTTGCTGTTTAACTGGATCTTCTGTGGTTAATATGATAATAAGTTAAATATGATGATTTTTAATGTGTTTTTAAACGCAAAACACCAGCTATGTGAGTTGAACTGAAAGACGTTCTTTAAATCTGGAAAAAGTATCCTTCTAATATAAATAAATGAGTAATGAAATGCATTGTGAAGTCACTGTGCGTTTACAATGTGCAAATCAGGTATTGTAGAGCAGATCCGATGCTCCAGCCATTGATGTTGCTGTGGTGATATTTCAGTAGTTGATCTTTGTTTTTGTGTCAGACATAAATCAGAGGTTAAATATTTTACTGTCATATGTGACTGTTGGTTTGGTCAGCTGGAATCACAATGAGCCGAAAGTGAAACTAGATCACAGTCACGTGACACACGGAGCTTCTCACTCATTGGCTGTCAGCTCAGCTGCAATATCTCTTGTGTGTTTGGGTCAAGTATAAAGGTGCAGATCCACTTGTCCGTGATTGCTAGCGCGCTGTGCTCCACTTTATTTCTATAGGTGGAGATCCACTTGTCCGTGCAACACTTCTGTCGCGCCGGCTCCACTTTATTCCTAATGTCCACCCAGCCGGTTGTTATCGTAGAATAAACCCCTCCAGAGTGATCAGGACCCCGAGGCGAAGCGGAGCATCACTCTGAAGGGGTTTATTCTGCGATAACAACCGGCTGGGTGGACATTATCCCGCTTATTACACGGCTACTAGTCTCAAATAAATTAGACACAAAATATTGTCTTGAGATTAAATATTTTATTAGCTCTTACACAAAGCTTCCGCGAAGAAAAACAGTTCCAAACTGCTTTAAGCGTTTATCTATTGCTGCTAAATGTTGAAATGAATGCTGAAAGGGTTAGTTCAGCCAAAAATAAAACCAAGCCTATGATTTACTCTCCCTCAAGTCATTATAGGTGTATATGACATTCTTCTGTCAGACAAATACAATCAGAGTTATATTTAAAAAGTCCAGGCTAACGTTAATCCCAGCAGTAGTTGTGTTTGAAGTCCATAAAAAATGCAGCTGTCCGTCAAATAACGTGCTCCACACGACTCCGATGGGTTAATAGAGCCTTCTGATTCGAATCAATGCGTTTGTGTAAGAAAAATATCCATATTTAAAGCTTTATAAAGGAAACCTGCCTTGAAGTCTTCCATTGTAGCCATGGCTGTTTAAGTATTTAACAGCCACAAGATGGCGCCAGCGTTAAGCACAGAAGTAGTACCGGTCAAGATAACTCGTAGTACCCGGATGAGCGGTTGTTATCTGGAAATAACATACCGCTGGAATGCGCGATTGACCAATCAGAATCAAGTATTTCACAGAGCCGTGTAATAAGCGACTTTAACCCGCCTGCATAGCATTCCGGGAAGGCAGCACTGCATTTGAACCGATTTGAACGCACAAATGACGGGAAGCGTCACAACATCACGCTTCAGTCGTGTCGCAAAAGTGGATCTCCACGGTGTGCGCGTTAGCATGGTGTAAGCAGCGTGTGTTTTTCTGCACCCATGTTAACAGATTAGATCATTCACACCGCACAGAGGCGGCACAGGAGCAGAGCAGAAGCGACAGTGCCCCGATCTTTTCGGCGTCGAGTCTATTTTTGCCGCGCTGCTCATGCTGAATTAAAGCCACGTGCATAGTTTTTGATAAAATTGACCTTGATAACAAATTTCACCATAAAATCATTAAATGAAGTGTTCCGTGAGTTTCATTATCACCACATGACATGAAATGCATCACTGCCGAAAGTTTCTGCCCAAACTTCAACGGGCCGTTTAAATGATTGAACCCAGAGAGGCATATCTTAACTTTAAGGTTACTTTTACCACTACCATATACAGCATGTTATATGCATGTGCTTTTAAGACAGAGGGGAAATACGGTCGCATTTGCAGCATATATATGCATCCCCATCATAAATCAAAGCACAAATCAATAAATGTGACAGAATGGATGATATTCGTCTGTATTTGCAATACACGAGCCGCAGTTAAAGGGTTACTTCAGCGATGAGCATATGGCTTTGTATCAGTAGAAACCCTGGAGTATAATTAGATGATTGTGCTTCCCCCCCCTCATATCCCCCTGGGACAAGAGATCTATGCCTTTTATTTCTGGAAAAATTCCTCCCGTGACGCAAATTGACGATATTTGCGTCATCTTTGGAATGTTTGGCCAGAGGCTAAAGACTACAGCCAGCAGAGGGAGCCATTTCCTCATGTTTTACACCCACACATGGGGGATGGAGATCTCACTCACAGCACTCGGCACGGGCAGCCTCAGGCACTCGTTTAAACGGATGCTAAGCAACGTAAGTGTTTTAACTTCTCAAATTAATTTCTATGAAAAAAAAGAAGAAGGAAAAATAAGGACAACATGATTGTGTCAAGATGGACAACGGTTCCCACTTCCCGTCATAAAAAGATTAAGTAGGCTAAATATTAGCGGTACAGATTGTTCACGGTTCGGCTTGTATCACGGCTTTAGGTTCACAGTTTCGGTACGGTTCAGTATTTGCTGTGTTCAGGGGGAAAAGGACTACTATCAAATAAAAATGAAGAAAATAGGAACAAATAACTTAAATACAAGCAGCAGGACAAATAAATACTATCGAGCAAAGATACTAAAATAATGCTTTTTGGGTTTTTCAGGTAGGTCTAACATTATAGGTACATAAATTGAATAAAGTAATCAAATTTAACTGCATATTTAACTGTTTAAATAAAAGATTCATCCTTATTGAACTTACAAAAGCTATTCAAATCAAAAGCAGTGAGCGATGTCCTTATATTTTGACATTAAACAGAGCAGTAAAGGCTACTACCCCTTTAAGACCTAATGCAGGGATATGCGTCGTCTTCCTCGACTGTATAAAGTTCACTTAAGGCATATTCAGACTATATCTGCTTGGATACTCATCAAGATGGACATGTTAACATACTTTTTCTGCAAGACTTGAAAGAGAACTCAATATTTGCGCGCTGTTAGACATGTGCGCGCTTTCGGATGAGTGCACAGAGATTCATATTCGAAGGTACGGCAGCACTCGCATGCATTGAACAAAGTTTACTAAGAGAGACTGTTTGCCCACATTTTTCTTTTATCATAGCCATTGTTGTAGTGTATCACTGAGGAGCCAGCACGTGTATCCATCGACAGAAACATACATAAAGCATTATTTTCGAGTAAGAACCCATATTAAAGATGCGTCATCAGATGAACCGCAGCACCTTTTACACGGCACCCCTGCTGGGCGTCACCCCGGTTGAGAAACACATGGTTTACAATACTAATCATCCATTTTACAACGCAAACTGGAGGCACAACAGTTTATCTAATTTCTGTTATTTGAAATGCCAAATAGAACTGAAATGTTTATTGATCATCTTTTAGTGGAGCGACACACGAGAGAGCACAACAGACAACTCCGCATAGAAGAGGAGAAGAGAAGATTAAAAACAGTGAGCAGTCAAGGCCAAAGACTGCTTTCGTGTCACACTGTGGCCTATTTCAATTCAAAGTTCTCCCTTTTGGTCTCTGTAACGCCCCAGGGAATACACAGCTGTGGATTTTGTGGGTCCACTTCCTCGTACTCAGAGGGGCAATGAGTATCTAATCTTCTTCGTTGACTACTTTTCAAAGTGGGTAGAAGTGAGTGCAGTACGGTCAGCGACTGCTCAAGTGGCAGCGAGTAAGTTTCTGAGTGAGAGATTTGCCCGACATGGTGCACCAACCTACCTCATATCAGATCGAGGAACCCCGTTTGTGAGCAATCTTTTTGAGCATGTGGTGGGTGCCCTCGGTACCGAACACCAGCTGACAACAGCGTACCACCCACAAACAAACGCAACTGAGAGAGTAAACTGCAAGCTTAAAACTGCCATACGTGCGTATGTGGGGGACAAGCACACTTCGTGGGACAAGTATCTTCCGCAAATCTGTTTTGCTCTTCATACTGCACCCCATGAGAGCACAGGTCACTCTCCTGCGATGTTGATATATGGCCGTGAGTTGGAGACACAACTTGATTTGATAACACAACCAAGTACGGATGGAGTGGATGATCCTGACAGGAATCTGTTAATGCTGACCAGAGGGTTGACAGCTCAACTGAAAATTTGAATCGGAGCTCAGGTGGACCTTCTAAAAAACAGTGTACTGAACTCTCACTTGACTTTGCTCACTTGACTTTGTTTTTTTATGTTAATCGCCTCCGTGTTTGCATCCACTCCAGTTACATTAAGTGAGCTATCCGCATTGTTCACCCGGACACAAGCGTAACATGTGCTTGTGTATAGTTGTTAACAGTTAAAGTAGTCAGAAGGGACAGACTTTGTGGGTTGTGTGTTATGGGTCCTGCACACTGTGCGATTTTTCAAAATCCTCTGCGAATGTTGCTTGTCAGACTGTACGAACATGATCCCCATGTCACACTGTATGATCTCAGTTGTCATTAATGTCAGACTGTACGATAGTCTAGGCGCGCTAAAAGCAGACACGCACAAGAAAACTCATCCGGTGTTTTATATCATCAATGAATGACGCGCTTGGTGACAGTGAGCTGCATTACACCCAGGACTGAAATGCTGGCTACAAAGAAATCTCTAGCTCTCGTTTTGGTCATAGTTTGTCTTGGTCATCTCTTTGTCGTCGTAGGAGAAGTCACACTGAAGGAGTGCGCCAAATCTTCTGACACTGTCAGAATTTCGTCTGAGGTAAAATTTGATCACAGCGGTCATCAATCGGCTGCTGGTGAACATGTCAAACTAACGATCAAAGACGTCAGATTTTAGCCTAGGATCAGAGGAATCTTTTAGGATTTGCAAAATTTGTCTCAGACGGCCAAGTCGTGGGCAAAATCGCACAGTGTGCGCCCGGCTTAAGTAGTTCATTAGTGATTACTATATTGCTAAGAGACATTAAGGAGCGCTCCCACGGCATTCCGTCTGAATGTTTACATTAATAATTCGGTTTGCACGTTATCTCGTCGCCTAAATACATTGTCTTGATGCCATTTAATCTTCATGTGTTCTTTATCGGTGAAATATTTGATGTGCAATTATATTGTGTGGATTTAAAACTGTGTCTCAGGGAATGTTAGTCACACATGCGAGATTGAGTTTGTATTTATATATTCGGGGTTATCTATTTCTTTAACATGCTTGATAAGTTTTATTTCTGTGCCCTGCCCAGTTCAGTGTATTTGGGAGTTAAAGGAATAATTAAAGGAGGATATCAAATCTTCATCTATTGCAGAAAATCAGAAAGAGTAAAAGAGGCGGATTATGCATCTAACTGTTTGGCTTTTGCCACTGTTGCATTGCCTCTTATGGTAAGCTAATTATTTTATTATTTAAAACAGAATTTGCATAGGTTGTGCTGATTTGTTTTTAAGAATTTAAAAAAAAAATCTGAAAACATGGTTCTCTAAGCTTTTATTTTAGTGCAATTTTATCAATTAACAAAATCTCCAGTCTTTCACATGCATCTCAAAGATCATCTTTAATTGTGAATGCAGGATGGTGTTTTGCCTAGAGTTTTGCAGTTGAGCTTGTGCCGGCCCTCATTTATGAGCAATTTTTTCAATAATTAAAAAAATATATATATCTATTTGATTTCTTTATTCAGTAGGAATAGGCTACTCAATGTTTAGGTTCGTAAAGAACCTATTAAAGTACTAAGACATGGGAACAGTATAGCTAACATTCACATTTGAATATTTATCGCAAGATATATCGTCATTGCAATATTAAACATTGCAACTTTTCCTCATATCGTGCAGCCTATATATATATATATATATATATATATATATATATATATATATATATATATATATATATTGTCAAAGGCAGTATTTTTCTCTGGTCCCCTCCCTGTTAAAAGGAGTGATGAAATAGTTAGCAGATTATCATCACTCAATGGCTGGTTGTCTGAGTGGTGTCTGCAAAATAACATAGGGTTCATAGACAATTGGAAAAGTTTTTGGGGCAGACCTGACCTGTTGAAGATAGACCGCATTCATCCCTCCTGGGCTGGTGCTGCTCTTCTCTCTAGTAATTTGGCACACAGTCTTAGAGCTAAACCTTGACTCACTGGGACCCAGATCAGGAAGCAGACAAACTGGCTAAACCAACCATCTGCTAGCTGTCTCACGTCACCAGAGTCAGCTAAATCCCAGCACATAGAGACTCTTTCAGCTAGATATTATCACATAGAAACTGTGTCTGTTCCCCGAATTAGTAAATACAAAAAACCATCAAAACCATTCAACAGTAAAAATTGAATTGATGTCCAACAAATAAACAACAGATATAATACGGATGAACAATTGATAAAGCTTGGGTTGCTGAATATTCGATCCCTTTCGCCAAAAGCGCTTATTGTTAATGATATGATTATAGATCATAACTTAGATGTGCTGTGTTTGACAGAAATCTGGCTAAAACCTGACGATTACATTACTTTAAATGAGTACACCCCCCGAGATTATTGTTGTAAACATTAGCCACGCCTGAAAGGTAAAGGGGGAGGTGTTGCTGTAATTTATAATAATATTTTCAGTATTACTCAGAAGTCTAGTTTCAAATATAATTCCTTTGAAGTGTTGGTGCTTTATGTAACGTTGTGTAGTGTAAATTATAAATCCTGTTTGACATTTGTGCTGGCTACTGTATACAGGCCACCAGGGCACAATACAGACTTTATCAAAGAATTTGCTGGTTTTGTATCGGAGTTAGTATTAGCTGTAGATAAAGTACTAATTGTTGGTGATTTTAATATCCATGTAGACAATGAAAAAGACGCATTGGGATTGACATTTAGAGACATTCTAAACTCTATTGGAGTTATACAACACGTATCGGGACCAACTCATCGCCTTAATCATACTTTAGATCTAATAATGTCACATGGAATAAATGTTGATACTGTTAAAATTCTGCAGCAGAGCGATGACATCTCAGATCATTACCTAATATCATGTATGCTTAATTTACCTAAGGCTGCAAAGCCACCCCCTCGCTTCAAATATGGCAGGACGATAACCGCTGCGACTAAAGATTGCTTTGTCCATAATCTTCCTCATCAGTTCCATCTCCTCAGCATTACAGATAGCCAAGAGGAACTTGATGCTGCAACAGAAACTATTGACTCTCTCTTTACTAGCACTTTAGACATAGTTGCTCCCCGGCGCTTAAAGAAGATTAAAGCAAATAATCCGACGCCGTGGTACAACGAGCACACTCGGGCCCTTAAAACAGCAGCCAGAAAAATGGAGCGCAGCTGGACAAAAACAAAACTGGAGGTTTTTCGCAATTTGTGGAAAGAGAGCATGATGGCATATAGAAAGGCCATAAAAACTGCTAGATCTGCTTATTTCTCAACTCTTTTAGAAGAAAACAAACACAACCCTAAGTATTTATTCGATACAGTGGCTAAATTATCAAAAAATAAAGCTTCAACTTCTGATGTTTGTAAACAACGCAGCAGTAATGACTTTATGAACTTCTTTACTAGTAAGATTGATAATATTAGGAATAAAATTATAACCATGCAGCCGTCTATTACAGTATCACTTCAGACAGAGCATTGTAGTGTCACTGAGGAAAAATTTCACTCATTCACTGCTATAGGAGGAGAAGAATTGGCTAAACTTGTAAAATCATCAAAATCAACAACATGTATGCTTGACCCTATACCGACTAGGCTATTAAAAGAGATACTTCCAGAGGTCATAGATCCTCTGCTTAATATCATTAATTCATCTTTGACATTAGGATATGTACCGAAAACTTTTAAGTTGGCTATAATTAAACCACTTATTAGAAAAACGCAACTTGATCCTAAAGAATAAGTCAATTACAGGCCAATCTCGAATCTAGCGTTTCTATCAAAAATACTAGAAAAGTCTGTGTCTTCACAATTATGTTCCTTTTTAGAAAGAAATGGTATATGTGAGGATTTCCAGTCAGGATTTAGACCGTATCATAGCACTGAGACTGCTCTAATTAGAGTTACAAATGATTTACTCTTATCATCTGATCGTGGTTGTATCTCTATTAGTGTTACTTGACCTTAGCGCTGCATTCGATACTATTGACCACAATATTCTTCTGAATAGAATCAAACATTAGCATGGTTTAAATCGTACTTATCTGACCGTTATCAGTTTTATCTGAATTAAGTTGCAGGAAATTACTATTCATCCAATTTTGTATATCAGCTATGCATTCCGTTAATCTTGTGAATTGGTAGGTTTCATCAGGGCGTGAGGAAATACAGAGCTGAGTATCGTCAGCATAACAATGAAAACTAACGCCATGCTTCCTAATGATATCTCCCAGTGGAGCATATACAGGGTGAAGAGCAGCGGTCCTAACACTGAGCCTTGCGGTACTCCATACTGAACTTGGGATCGTTGTGAGATCTCTTTATTTACTGCTACAAACTGAATTTTTAATTATTGGACAGAAAAGCTCCACAAGTAGTAACCGAGAATACTGTCTAACACTTGACGACTGCTCTGTCAAGCCCTCGTCCTCAGTGAGGAACCTGGGTGTGCTCTTTGATACCAATCTCTCATTTGAAAGCCACGTTTCTAGCATCTGTAAAACTGCATTCTACCATCTTAAAAATATATCTAAATTACGGCACATGCTTTCAATGCCAAATGCTGAACAGTTAGTACATGCGTTCATGAGCTCAAGGCTAGATTATTGTAATGCTCTACTGGGTGGTTGCCCTGCTCGCTTAATAAACAAACTCCAGCTAGTCCAAAATGCAGCAGCTCGAGTTCTTACTAGAACCAGGAAGTATGATCATATTAGTCCAGTTCTGTCCACACTGCACTGGCTCCCTGTTAAACATCGCATACATTTTAAAATCTTGCTTATTACTCAAAGCACTAAATGGTTTAGCTCCCCTGGCCTAAATATATCTAACCAAAGCTTACTATAAATCTCACTACTATCACAAAATCACTGCTATCACAAAATGTATCTCCTCTCACAAAACCCACGAGGTGAAGATGGATTACCTTCACTTTTAAACTGTGGGGAATTAGGTTCATTCAGATGTGTGACTGTGCGGTTTGTTCCCGCCCCTTGCAATCAAAGCAGTTTTGACAGGCGCACCTGATGAAACACTTCGGTGCTTCAGTTAGCGGTAGTCACGTGACATGGGTGAGTCGAATCACAGTCTGGAGCAGTTTTTCCAAACATCTGCGCTTCGGGATCTCGACACAGCTTCGAAACGTCAGTTTCGCGTCAGCCATCCCTAATCTTTGGTTATCCTGAGATGGGAAAAGAGGGGTGGAGGATAAACCCCAGAACATAAAAATGACAACACATGATAAACTCATGTCAGAAGTGCGAGTGGTAAATACGGTCTCATTTCTCAGGGTCAGATATTAAGTGGGCAGGTCTCATTTGATCTCCAGATTCTTCACTAACACTGTGATACAGAAGTGGAATTTAAACGTGGTCTGGATAAATTAAAGGAAAATTTCAATTAGAGAAATTTCTCTTTCAATTAGAGAATGAGATTTACAGAAACAGATTTAAAATCTCTAGTTTAGCTTTTAAACTCATCTTCTGTGCATTTGATGAACAGGCCAAGTCTCACTCAATGATGCAGATCTGACTGAGAATTGTTTTATTTATTGATTGAAATGCGTTCCAGATCTAACTGTTCAGATATATTTTCTTCGTTATTAGTCATATGTTGGAAACTAGGGGGCGCTCCCAGATTTCAGCAGTGCTAAAGACTGGACATAATAATGAAACTGTTTACATAATAATGAAAAATTCACTGGGGTATTTTTTTGTTGTGGTATTTATGGAGTCATTCGACCTTCTGACCATTTGGATCTCTGTGGTGTGTAAACCCTGTGGAGGTAATGCCTGAGGTTAACTAAACACACAGCTTTCATTACATGTCCAGTAAAATAACTTCCCCGATCAGATCTCATGCAATCTAACGCTCTCAGAGACGATTAAGGATCTGATATATTTCCTCAGGGCTGGAGAGAGTAAAGCAGCACATTATAATCCATGTGTTAAACTCTCCCTGAAGACAGTTCATATCTTCTTTAGAGACACTGGACACAGGAACTTCTGAAATAAAGAAGTGAAAATAACAGTAACGCTCTCGTGTCGAGCCTATACTCACAGTGTTGAGCCAGTGGGGTTAACAGTATGCACTTTATCACACTGAAGCTCATCTTTCACAACCGTTGTCCTGTCAATGCCTGCTCTCTATTGGGTTATGGTTATGGTTAGGGTATGGCACATCACCATAAGATGGGACAGTTCCTATTACAGTATACATCTACTGTAATTTACATTTATTAATGAATGAAAAACACATTTACTGAATTTAAGCGAAGCAACACTTCTCTGTCAGGCACTGGTCTAGTGTCACTAATAACAGCTCTAGCCGGATTTCAACACTCTTCACAAATTCAGAGGAAGTTAAAGGGGGGGTGAAACACTCAGTTTCAGTCAGTGTCATGTCAATCTTGAGTACCTATAGAGTAGCATTGCATCCTGCATATCTCCGAAAAGTCTTTATTTTTTTAATAATTATATAAGAAAGATGCGCTGTTCCGAGTCTTTCCGAAAAAAGCCGAGCGGGTGGGGGCGTATCGTGTGAGCGGAGCTAAATAATGACGTGTGCGCCGCCGTGTTGAGTGCGTCGTAAAGCTGTGTCATCCCTAACAGCGGGAAAAACTTTATTCAAAATAAAAATATGGCTTTTAATCAGATACAGCCATACATCTATGATCCGGAATCAGACCCAGAGGCTGCAGTTGAACAGGAGCAGCAGCAAAAACGACTAGAGCAGGACGTCTCTATGTGCTACAAGTTATACACTAACTATATAATATGCTTAGCGGCTTGTGTTATTTACATATTTATACTTGAATTATATCGTCGTATTTTTGTCTTTGAAGGTGTACATGTGGGAAGTGCAGTTGTGCACGTGTGTGTGTGTGTGTGTGTGTGTTTACGCGTGGTTTGTGTAGACATGGTTTTGCACGGCAGGCTAAGTTAGTGTTTACATAGAAAGACACAGAATAGTAGCGCATTTGAATGAAGAAGCGTGCTTATTTAGTTCAACATATTTCTTTTACAATACACAAACATAAAGTTACACATATAGTGGCCAGCTAAACAAATGTACACGCACTACACATCGCATGCTCCATTGATCAATTAGCTATACGTGATCATGTTTGGGCTACTTGATGAGCATTGGCAAAAACACAGACATTTGAAGCAGTCTCACTCACCGCCTGCGGTTCTAACGTTGGGACCTTTATCGTTGGGACTGCTCCATCCTTCAGCATTAGGCGATCGGAAAATCCGGCGTCGAGCTGGGCCTTGTTTATGAAACAGTCGGCACCGAAATGCAGCGAACAGATATAAACATTCGCGCAACTCAGTTGCTGATCCGGAAAAGCAAATTCCATCCACTGTTGCCTTAACGCGGGGTTTTTGGGGAATCTGTGCAGGACTGTCTTGGTCTGGCAACCAAAAACGCACTTTTTTGGTGACATTGTTAGTTGTGCACATCACAGTGCAGCGCAGCCTACGAGCCAGCGCTTTGATGGGCGTAGCCTGTTACTTTCGCTCTCTCCCTCTCTCTCACGATCTTCCGGTAGAATTGTCCGTAAGGCCCATACAAGGAAATTCCGCCCCCATTAACGTCAAAGGGGACGCATGATCGCAAAAAACTTGCCGAAACTTATGACTAACCGGAAGTAGTATTTTTGACAAAGAAATACTCCCATCAAACGTCCACCTTAACTTTTGAAACTTTGTCTATGTTTAGTATGGGATTCCAAGTCTTTAACAGTGTAAAAAGATCAGTATGCATGAAACAGCATTTCACCCCCCCTTTAATAAACCACAGGAGGAGCTGATGATGATAAAGGAAGAGATGTGACTATATAAAGAACAGAAAGACGGACAGAAACAGAAAATGTCTGATAAGTGTGATCTGTGTCTGCTGGGACTGATCGTTCTCTCTTCTCTTCTCTCAGGTAAACACATCTGTATTTTCTCTAAAGACATTTAGTGTGTTAGTCTGGAAAGAGTTCATCTGATCATGATCAGTTTATTCACGCTGTGATCTCAGAGTTGTGTATTGATACACACAGATCATACTGTATTATTCCTGATACTGGACATAGAGTCAGTCAAACATCTGAGGATGAGAAATGATCTTCATATGAAGAGTGTGTGAGTGATCTGAGCAGCTCTCGGATGAAGAACAATAGATCATTCTGGAGAGTGTGTTTGCATTAAAGGTGTCCTAGAATGAAAAATTGAATTAACCTTTCCATAGTGAAATAATAAGAGTTCGGTCAATGGACATCACATACTGTGAGTCTCAAACATCCTTTGCTCCTACATCTTATGTCTTGTAAAACAAAAACTACTGATGGTAAACAAGACACTCGAAGATAGCAAAAACGGCTCTCATGACGCATGGTTGAGGTTTATTATAATCGGGTAACACAACAAAACGTTCGTTTGTTCGGCCCATTTCAAGCAAGCTTCACTCAGGCTACGTCTACACTAATCCAGATAAATTTAAGAACGGAGTTATCGTCTAAAAACGCTTCGCGTCCACACTATCATTTTCAATCGTTTTCCAAAAAATGTTCATCTGCACTGAAACATCTGAAAACGCTTACATCCCCGTTCTGCGCATGAGCAAATACAAGACGCTTCGACTTGCGTCATTTCCGCTACTCGTTTATTTACTCTTTGAAATTTTGTGGCAATGTCGAGAAAAGGCACTGAGTTTTTTAAATGGGTCGACAGTGAGGTGGAGTTGTTGCTGCGAGTAACACATGAATATAAAGTGCTAAAAGCAAGTGAAAATGTAGACTGGGAGACGTGCCAAAATAAATACGGCGTGAATTGGTCATATGACTGCATCACATGGCTAAATGCGTCATCGAATTAAAAAGCCTCCGTTTTCACAGTCCACACTACGACGCGAAGACGCCGTTTTCAAATTTATCCGCTTTGGAGAGCGTTTTCAAAACGATACGTTTTCAGTGACTTAAAACGCTGTCTCAGTGTGGACGGAAGGCCAAAACGGAGAGAAAAGTGTGGACATGGCCTCAGAATCTTAAACTGAAGAAAGTGGCGACTATATTCCTGCAAGCAATAAGTAATTGGCGCGTTCCTCACATTCACATTCACATTCACTTCCTCACATTCACGAACTTTGCTACACTGGTGCCGAAACCCGGGAAGGAAGTAGGACAGTGCCGCCGCCATGACAACGCCCTCCGCCTCGCCATTTGCGGATGTCATCAACTCCCTCGCGGTCCTCCACCAAGAACACCACCAGGCGTTGCTGGACCTTCGGACCGAACAGGAGCGCCGCTTCGAGGCGATCGTCCAAGGCCAGCAAGAGGACCGCGAGCGGTTCCGGAGCTGGATGGACCGGGAGGTTCGCGCCGAGGCCGCCGCACGGGCCAGCGCACCGGTTCACGTGCCCCTCCAGAAGATGGGGCCGGAAGACGACCCGGAGGCCTTCGTGGATCTATTCCAGAAGGCCGCGGAGGCCTGCGGGTGGCCCCGGGCACAGTGGCCGGTGCGCCTCATCCCTCTACTATCTGGAGAAGCCCAGGCGGCCGCGCAACAACTACCGGTCGCGAACCTCCTGGACTACGATGATCTAAAGAAGGCCATCCTTCAGCGGGTCGGCCGGACCCCGGAACAACATCGTCAGCGTTTCCGGTCCCTGGAGTGGGGTGAGTCCGGTCGACCCTTCGCGTTGGCCCAACAGCTCCGGGACGAGTGCCGCAGATGGCTTCTGGCCGGCGGCAGCGACGTGGACCATGTTGTCGATCTGGTGGTGCTGGAGCAGTTTATCACTCGGCTCCCCAGGAAGACCGCCGAGTGGGTCCAGTGCCACCGGCCCACGTCGCTGGAGACGGCCATCAACTTGGCGGAGGACCATCTGGTGGCGTGCCCGGGGGTCGGCGAACCCCGATTAACTTCTCCCTCTCTCTCCCCCCCCCTCTCTCTCTCTCTCGACCTGTCCCTCTCCCCAGGTCCCGCCCTCCAGGCCCTCCTCGCGTCCCCCCCAGAGGCCGGGGTGGGATGGGCCTTGGACCGTCTGGGAGTTCGCGGGTCCCGCCCAGGGGGGCGGGGCCGCTGGGGGCTGGTAGTGACAATGGCTCTGGTTCCGCCCCCTTTCCGCGCTCATCCTCCAACCCACTCCCCGCCGCCGGGGCGGCGGGTAGGCCTGGGCTGGCCTGCTGGCGGTGCGGCGATCCGGATCATTTTGTGGACCGATGTCCGATGATGGACATCGGAACAATGATCCGGATCCCGGACGTCCAGCGGACCACCCCCGATCAGGCAGGAGAGTACCAAATTCCTGTGAGTATCAAGGGGGGTACATATCAGGACTTGGTGGATTCAGGATGTAACCAAACCTCGATCCATCAAAGCCTGATGCAGCCTGGGGCATTGGATACAAGCCGCGTGGTTAAGGTGCGGTGTGTGCACGGGGATGTGGTGGAATACCCGGTTGTCCCGGTCACGATACAATTTCGGGGGAAAAAGCATAGTGTAGAGGTGGCGGTTAGTCCACACCTCCGGCATCCGTTAATTCTGGGGAAAAATTTGCCCGCCTTTTCGGCGTTATTGGGGTCGTTATGCGCGGATGCCGCTTGGGAGAAGAAGGCGCGGAGGGGGGCGGCGCGAGTGCAGCTTGGGGAGACTGAGACGGGACCCTTGAGGACAGCTTCAGCGGAACCGAGCGGGATCGAGAGACTGATTCTCTCGGACCGCGATGACTTTCCGCTGGAGCAGTCACAAGATGAGACCCTCAAAAATGCCTTCCAACAGGTCCGATCGATTGACGGTCAGTCTCTCCAACCTGCCTTGCCTGTCTCGTATCCCTATTTTGCCATAATTAAGGATCGGTTGTATCGAGTGACCCAAGACACTCAGACAAAGCTAGATACAACCCAGCTGTTAGTACCAAAGAGCCGCCGGGAAATGCTTTTCCAGGCGGCTCATTCTAACCCAATGGCGGGCCACCTGGGACAGGCGGCCACGCTGAATCGTTTAATGACCCGATTTTTTTGGCCAGGCATTCATGACAATGTGCGCAGGTGGTGCGCGTCTTGTCCGGAATGTCAGTTGGTGAATCCACTGGCCGCCCCAAAAGCGCCATTGCGCCCCCTTCCATTAATGCAGGTCCCCTTCGAGAGAATTGCGATGGACCTCATCGGGCCATTAGAGCGATCCGCACGCGGACATCGTTTTGCGCTAGTTATCGTGGACTACGCAACACGATATCCGGAAGCAGTGGCTCTCCGCAACATCTCGGCGAAGAGTGTTGCGGACGCACTGTTTCGTTTAATCTCCCGGGTGGGGATTCCGAAGGAAATCCTCACTGATGAAGGCATGGCGTTTATGTCACGCACGTTAAGCGAATTGTACGGATTATTGGGCATTAAATCCATTCGAACCAGCGTCTATCACCCACAAACAGACGGCCTGGTCGAACGATTTAATCGCACTCTTAAATCCATGATCCGTAAATTCGTACAGGAAGACGCCAAAAATTGGGATCGGTGGTTAGAACCCCTCTTATTTGCTGTACGAGAGGTCCCGCAAGCCTCCACGGGGTTTTCCTCCTTCGAGCTTCTCTACGGTCGGCAGCCACGGGGGGTGCTGGACGTCCTACGAGAAACTTGGGAGGAGGGGCCTTCGTTGGCCAAAAATGAAATTCAGTACGTCATGGACTTGCGAACAAAACTCCACACATTGGGGCGGCTATCTAGGGAGAATTTGTTGCAAGCCCAGGACCGCCAGAGCCGGTCATATAACAGGGGTACTAAACTACACAAATTCACACCGGGAGAGAAAGTGCTCGTTCTACTCCCAACGTCGAGCTCAAAATTAATGTCAAAGTGGCAGGGGCCGTTTGAGGTCGCACGACAGATAGGAGAGCTCGATTATGAAGTGATACGATCCGATAGGAACGGGGCACGTCAAATATACCACCTCAACCTGCTAAAAAAATGGAATGAGGTGGAATCAGTGTTGTTGGCAACGGTGATCGGGGGAGAGGATGATCTCGGGCCAGAGGCGAGCATTAAAGCGCAATCAGTCGCGTTGGCCCCTGGGGGAGATCACCTCTCACCGTTACAACTCACTGATTTATCGAAATTGCAGGCGGAGTTCGCTGACGTGTTCTCGCCCCTACCGGGACGTACCGACTTGATTCAGCACCATATCGAGACCGAGCCGGGCGTGGTAGTTCGCAGCCGGCCGTATCGCTTGCCTGAACACAAGAAAAAAGTAGTTCAGGAAGAATTAGGCGCGATGCTCGACATGGGAGTAATCGAGGAGTCCAACAGTGACTGGGCGAGCCCGATAGTTTTGGTCCCCAAAACAGACGGCTCGGTCAGGTTCTGTGTGGACTACCGCAAGGTGAACGCTGTGTCGAAATTCGACGCGTATCCAATGCCGCGGGTTGACGAGTTGCTTGATCGGTTAGGCACGGCTCGATTTTATTCGACACTGGACTTAACAAAGGGCTATTGGCAGATCCCCTTGTCTCCATTGTCCAAAGAAAAAACAGCTTTCACCACGCCGTTTGGATTACACCAATTTGTCACGCTTCCTTTCGGCTTGTTCGGGGCGCCCGCAACCTTCCAGCGACTCATGGATAGGATTTTGCGTCCCCATGCTGCATATGCTGCTGCGTACCTGGATGACATAGTGATTTATAGTCATGATTGGCAGCGGCAAGTGCAGCATGTGAGGGCGGTCCTGAGGTCGCTGAGGGGAGCGGGGCTCACGGCCAATCCGAAGAAGTGTGCGATTGGGCGGGTGGAAGTAAGGTATCTGGGCTTCCACTTGGGTCATGGGCAGGTGCGTCCCCAAATTGATAAGACTGCCGCAATTGCAACCTGTCCGAGGCCCAAGACCAAAAAGGAGGTAAGACAGTTCTTGGGGCTGGCGGGATATTATAGACGGTTTATACCAAATTATTCGGACCTCACCAGCCCTTTGACTGATCTTACTAGAAAGGGGCTACCAGATACGGTCCAGTGGACGGAGCCGTGTCAACAGGCTTTTACCCAAGTGAAGGCTGCTCTATGTGGCGGGCCGCTTTTACACTCCCCTGACTTTTCTCTCCCTTTCTTGTTGCAGACTGACGCGTTGGACAGGGGGCTGGGCGCAGTCCTGGCCCAGGAGGTGGAGGGGGGTGAGCGGCCGGTGCTGTACATTAGCCGTAAGCTCTCCAAGAGGGAAGCTAAGTACAGCACCATAGAGAAGGAGTGTTTGGCCATCAGATGGGCCGTTCTCACTCTCCGCTATTACCTCCTGGGGCGGGAGTTCACTCTCTGTTCGGACCACGCTCCTCTCCAATGGCTCCACCGCATGAAGGATACCAACGCGCGGATCACCCGTTGGTATCTAGCTCTTCAGCCGTTTAAGTTCAAGGTGGTCCACAGGCCGGGTGCTCAGATGGCTGTGGCCGATTTCCTCTCCAGAAATGGGGGGGGGGGGGGGGGCTGCAGGCCGGACGGCTCCCCGGCCTGAGTCGGGCGGTGGGGGTATGTGGCAAGGGGGGCGTGGTTCAGCGAGGTCTGCAGCGGGAGAGAGGGCCGCGGGACGAGCGGTAAGTGAGTGGGTTGGACGCAGATTAATAACACCTGTCTCTTGTTCCAGTAATGAGCGCGGAGACGGGATAAAACACCAGCGGAACCAGAGACCAGAGAGAGAGAGAGTCAGGACGGTTGATGCCAAACCCCCATAGAGACTGAGTTACCGGAAGCCGGAAGTGCCGACCCGGAAGTGATCGCTATTGTTTTGAGTCTGAGAGAAGCCACACTATTGAGTGTGTTTTGACTATTGAGTTACAAAATAAAAGAGCATCAACCGTCTAGCCGACCCCCGTGTCCTCTTCCTTCCTCACATTCACGAACTTTGCTACAAGTAGGTTATAGCTACTTAATTAATTGAATTCATAAAAACAACTTTTTGCTTTTTGATCTTCAGATGCACTAGTCTATATCACCAGATGCGTTGGTCTGGCAAGAAGTGCAAGCCACTTCAGAGACACAGATAGTTGCGTGTTCTGAGTTAACACAATCGAGCGTAAAAATACGGAACATATCACAGGAAAATACTAAAACGGGAAGACAGCGGAAAAAGAGCTAAAATACGTGAGAAACCCAGAAGAAACAAGGGAGGGTTGACAGCTTTGAGTCAATGACAGCTAGCTGGTGGTTGGACACTTTTCTTAATGAATGCACCTGAAATTTATGCAATAAACATGTTTTTGACAAAAATTTCAATTTGTTTGTGGTCTATATAGCCTGCAATTAGCCTACACGCCCGAAGGCACGGCTTGAAGACCCAGTCAGGATGTCACGATATGCCAATTTGTTTAAATTCATACCTACGTAATAACCATCACCAAAAATGTACTTTTTTTTGTATTAAAATTTGAAAAAAAATATATAGACCTACCTACCGACCCTTTTTTTTCGCCATCCCTACACCTGCCATTAAAATATGTAAATATATGGCTATATGGTGTGCCACGCGTAAAAGCCCGTTGCAGCGTCTGTGTCTGAAGTTTCTTTAAGTATTGCAGCGTGCATGGGCATGCCGTGGCGTGAGGTGCATCTTGATGTAAAATTCTGCCGTAAACGCCTTATCGTGGCGTAAGCGATAGAGCCTTATATAAAACGATAGACATTTTCTATCGTCCAGACGATATATTTCGTCATGTCGCCCAGCCCTAATTTCAGTTACTCTCCAAATTAATGTAGAAACAATTTAAAGACAGCATATTTTAAATGTGTTGTAATGGCATCTTTTTATGAATGAAGGCCAGTATCACTGACACCAATGTCTCTATGAAACATTAATGACGTTACATTACAGTATAAATGAAAGCTACCCAATTTCAACATTTATTAGGTTTTTTTAATAAATAAAAAAATTAAGTGAACTTTAAACAATCTTTAAATAAACTCATTATTAAAAAAACATATAGTTACCAGTTGCCTTCCCTGTTAGACATATACAGAAAATAGTTATCAAACAGTTCCCTTTCAGTCGGTCACGTTCGACGTACGTCAGAACTGAACCGACGAATGGGATCTTACTTTAGAGACCAATCCTACTTCGAGCATCTAACAACGAGCCAATGAAATTTGGCATGCGATCACGCATTCCACGCTCCGCCCCGCAGCGCGGGTATAAATAGGAAGTGGAATGGTAGATCAGCGCTTTCTACTTCGGAGCCGAACAGTCTTCATTGCTGTTTCTACGAAGAGCTTTCTGACTACGAGTCGTGAATATCCTGTGAAAGAGTTTGCCAGTGCGGGTGATACGGCGCGTCAGCGAGAGACCGTCCACTTCAGTGATAGAGTGTACAAAGAGCTTTGGTTCGCTGAGCGTTTCCTTACACACACACATTACAGTTGGTTCGCTGGGCGCTCACACATACATATCACTGAGAGCTCACGCAGGCTTGCACTATCGAACTGCGTGGAGCCGCGGTCATCTCCCTGAGTGCTTCAGCACTAAAAGAGCAAAACTTCCATTCACAAAAGAGCAACACGGTTTGACCCTGCGTCTTTTTCAAGATGTCATTCAAGCCGTGTGTTTCTGGGTGCGGTCGATTTCTGTCCCCGCTTGACGGACACGTTCGTTGTCTCTCGTGTCTGGGCGCACAGCACGCTGAGGCTGCGTTCGTGGATGAGACATGTTCCCATTGCGGGAATATGTCCATTGCAGTGTTGCGGTCCCGTCTCCAGTACCTCAGAAGAGGTGGAACACCATCGTCCATCCCCCGATCTAGTGGTCCTCCAGCTGCAAAGCAGAGGGCTACTACTTTGGCTGATGACCTTGGTGGGGACCTGAGGGTGTCGGTCAGGGTAAACCCGACGGGTCTCACGGCTCCTCGGGCCCCTCCCCCCTCCACTGTACCGGTGGAGCTTCCGGAAGGGCGCGCTGACCTCCCACGTGGAGCGCCAGTCGTCTCTTTTGGGGCTCCGGCGGAGGACCAGATGTCGGTTGCTGCATCGGGGGATGAGCTAATGGGTTCCGAGGATGAGGACTCGGCTGCGTTGCCCCCTTCGGGTGTGACAGCGTTGCCCGAGTCTGACCCGGAACTTACGGCTATGCTTGCCCGGGCCGCCGCAAGTGTCGGGCTTGAGTGGAACCCTCCACCACGTCCCGAACCTTCGCGGCTGGATGATTGGTTTCTCGGGACGGGTCGCGCTGGTTCTCAGCGTCCCGCCCCGGTGCCTTTCTTCCCGGAAGTGCATCAGGAGCTCACGAAGTCCTGGGTAGCGCCGTATAGCGTACGCCAGCGATCGACTGACTCCTCCATCCTCACCACTCTCGATGGTGGTGCAGCTAAGGGCTACGAGGGGATCCCTCCAGTCGAGCGGTCGGTTGCGATGCACCTGTGTCCTAAGACCGCTGCGGACTGGAGGCACGCCCCGCGTCTCCCCTCCCGGGCGTGTAAGTTCTCGTCCGGCTTGACGGGCAAGGCTTACGCAGCCTGCGGAGAAGCTGCATCAGCTTTGCATGCCATGGCGCTCCTGCAGGTCCACCAGGCCAAAGCGCTCATGGAACTGCACGAGGGTGGTTCCGACCAGGCAGTTATGCAGGAACTGCGAGCCGCGACGGACCTCGCCCTCCGGGCGACGAAAGTCACGGCCCGCTCCCTGGGTCGGGCGATGTCCACCTTGGTGGTCCAGGAACGCCACCTGTGGCTGAACCTGACAGACATGCGGGACTCGGACAAGGTTCGGTTTCTAAACGCCCCTGTCTGTCAGGCCGGCCTCTTCGGCGACGCCATCGAGGACTTTGCCCAGCAGTTCTCGGTGGCCAAGAAGCAGACGGAGGCCATCAAAAACATCCTGCCCCGGCGGCCCGCTGCTGCCTCCACCCAGCCGCCCGGGGCAGCCCCCCAGTCTGCTCGTCGCCGAGGGCGTCCTCCAGCGTCCGCCTCCGCCCCTGCCAAGCCCAAGCAGCAGCCTCCACCCGCGAAGCAGGGCGCCGGACGCAAGGGGGCCGCCCAACCCGTCCAAGGGCCCGCCAAACCTGCCGGCAAGCGTAAGGGGAAGCGGCCCTGAGACGGGCAGCCCAGGGAGAAGAGGAGCTGCTCTGAGGGAGATGATGTCCGCATCCCTCCCACCCCCCCGGAGGAGGACCGGGGGGGCAACACTGGTCACAACATCTCTGCCGCTGGCTCTCCGGAGTCCAGCGGTACCCACATTTTCACCAAAAGAGCAATTTCCTCTCTCTCTGGGCCCCAAGAGGGTCAGGTTGGCAGTGTGCGACGCCCACGGGCCTTGTCACTCCTTTCCTACCCTCCCGTCGCCAGGGGGCAGCTGTGTGGGCCTCGAGGACGCCCCCGGGCCTTCTCACCCACACACTGCCTCTCTTGTGAGCACTCAGTCAACACTCCGGGCCGCCCACGGGCCTTCCGGGTCGGGGCTGAGTGCTTCACTTCCCTGCCTCCGGGCAGTGGACAGCAGAGTGGGCTCCGAGGACGCCCCCGGGCCTTCTCACCCACTCTCTGTCCAAACCAGGAGTGCTCAGGCAACACTACGGGCCGCCTCCGGGCCTCCCGAGTCGGGCCAGAGTACTCCGCTTCGCTGCCCCACCCCGGGCACGTCTGTGGTGCCGTTGGTCCCGCTTGTACGGTCTCTGGGGGCCTGGCTAGGTCTCCCCAGGCCGTCTCGCTGGCTCATCCGTACCATCAGACTCGGCTACGCGATTCAGTTCGCACGCCGGCCACCCAAGTACAAGGGCATCCTCTTCACCTCCGTGCGAAGCAGCGATGCTCAAGTCTTGCGGTCAGAGATCGAGGTCCTACTGGCGAAGGACGCGATCGAGCCGGTTCCTCCAGCCGATATGAAGACGGGGTTTTACAGCCCCTACTTCATTGTGCCCAAGAAAGGGGGTGGGTTACGGCCAATCCTGGACCTGCGAGTTCTGAATCGGGCCCTGCACAAGCTCCCGTTCAGGATGTTGACGCAGAAACGCATTTTCCAATGCATCCGTCCCCAGGATTGGTTTGCAGCGATCGACCTGAAGGACGCGTACTTCCATGTGTCTATTCTCCCTCGACACAGACCGTTCCTACGCTTTGCGTTCGAGGGGAAAGCATATCAGTACAAGGTCCTGCCCTTCGGGCTGTCCCTGTCGCCCCGCGTCTTTACGAAGGTCGCGGAGGCAGCCATTGTTCCACTCAGAGAACGCGGCGTTCGGATTCTCAACTACCTCGACGATTGGCTGATCCTAGCCCAGTCGAAGGACCAGTTGTGCGAACACAGGGACCTGGTGCTCAGTCACCTCAGCCAGTTGGGCCTTCGGGTCAACCGAGAGAAGAGCAAACTCTGTCCCACACAGAGGATCTCTTATCTCGGTATGGAGTTGGACTCGGTCAACCGGACGGCGCGCCTCACCGAGGAGCGAGTCCAGTCGGTGTTGAACTGCTTGAATATGTTCAAGAGCAGGACAGCGGTCCCACTGAAATTCTTTCAGAGGCTCCTGGGGCATATGGCATCTGCAGCCGCGGTCACGCCGCTCGGATTGCTTCATATGAGACCGCTTCAACGCTGGCTCAATGGCCGAGTCCCGAGGTGGGCGTGGCAGAGCGGTCAGTACCGGGTCCCAGTGACTCCTTACTGCCGCCAAACCTTCAGCCCGTGGTCCAGCACTTCGTTTCTCCGGGCCGGGGTGCCCCTAGAACAAGTGTCCAGGCATGCTGTGCTATTCACGGATGCCTCCACCACGGGCTGGGGGGCCACGTACAACGGGCATGCAGTTGCTGGTCTGTGGACGGGGCCGCAATTGCATTGGCATATCAATTGCCTCGAGTTACTGGCAGTACATCTGGCACTCCGCCGCCTCAAGGGGCCGCTGCGTGGCAAGCATGTACTGGTCCGTACGGACAGCACCACGGCCGTTGCGTACATCAACCGTCAGGGTGGTCTACGCTCCCGTCGTCTGCTCCAACTCGCCCGCCACCTCCTCCTGTGGAGTCAGAAGCAGCTGAGGTCGCTTCGGGCCATTCATGTCCCTGGTGTGCTGAACCAGACAGCCGACGAGCTCTCTCGTCAGCCGACACCTCCGGGAGAGTGGCGACTCCACCCCCAGGCGGTCCAGCTGATATGGGACCAGTTCGGAGCCGCACAGGTCGACCTGTTTGCCTCTCCGGACTCGACCCATTGCCAGTGGTACTATTCCCTGACCGGGGGTACCCTCGGCACAGATGCACTGGCGCACAGCTGGCCCCGGGACCTACGCAAGTATGCGTTTCCCCCAGTGAGCCTTCTTGCACAGACTCTGTGCAAGGTCAGGGAGGACGAGGAGCAGGTCTTGTTAGTTGCGCCGTATTGGCCCAACCGGACCTGGTTCCCAGAACTCACACTCCTCGCGACAGCCCCTCCTTGGCCGATTCCCCTGAGGAAGGACCTTCTTTCTCAGGGACGGGGCACGCTATGGCACCCGCGTCCAGACCTCTGGAATCTTCATGTCTGGTCCCTGGACGGGACGCGGAGGTTCTAGATGGACTACCACAAGCTGTCGTAGATACCATCGCTTCAGCTAGAGCCCCCTCTACGAGGCGCCTCTATGCTCTGAAGTGGAACCTGTTCGTTGAGTGGTGTGCTTCCCGCCGGGAAGACCCCCGAAGGTGTTCGATCAGTGTCGTGCTTTCCTTCCTGCAAGATGGGTTGGAGAGAAGGCTGTCTCCCTCCACCCTCAAGGTATATGCTGCAGCAATAGCAGCGTACCATGATGTAGTAGAAGGTAAGTCCGTGGGGAAGCACGACCTAATCGTCAGGTTCCTCAGAGGTGCGAGGAGACTAAATCCTCCTCGTCCATCCTCGATACCCTCTTGGGACTTAGCTCTAGTGCTCCGAGCACTTCAGAGCCCTCCCTTCGAGCCCTTGGCGTCTTGTGAGTTGAAAATCTTGTCAATGAAGACAGTGCTCCTGACGGCATTGGCCTCGATCAAGAGGGTAGGGGACCTGCATGCACTTTCGGTCAACGAATCGTGCCTAGAGTTCGGGCCAGGTAACTCTCACGTCGTCCTGAGACCCCGGCCCGGATATGTGCCCAAGGTTCCTACCACTCCCTTCCGGGATCAGGTGGTGAACCTGCAAGCGCTGCCTTCGGAGGAGGCAGACCCAGCCCTGGCTTTGCTGTGTCCGGTCCGCGCTCTTCGCGCTTACGTTGACCGGACCCAAAGCCTTCGGACCTCAGAGCAACTCTTCGTCTGTTACGGAGGCCAGCAGAAGGGAAAGGCTGTCTCCAAGCAAAGGTTAGCCCACTGGATAGTGGATGCTATAGTCTTGGCCTACCAGTCCCAAGACGTGCCTTGCCCGTTCGGTGTAAGAGCTCACTCCACTCGGAGTGTTGCTTCTTCCTGGGCGCTGGCGCAAGGCGCCTCGCTGACAGACATATGTAGAGCTGCGGGCTGGGCGACACCTAACACGTTTGCTAGATTCTATAGCTTACGTGTAGAGCCGGTATCTTCCCGCATCCTCGCCCCCAGTGGCCAGGAGCGCTAAGTGCCCGTTCTAAGTGTCGGCTTGCGAAACGCCACTCCCGCCCTCTGGGCCGGATACGTGCGTCTATTGTCTCCAGTTGTGTTCCCCGGGAAACCGGCTAACCCTGTCGAGCTCCTCCGTCACCCCTCCGGTGTCAGACGTTGCGGACCGTCTGACGCCAGGCCTGCACCCGTATGCTTGTGAAACGTGGCTGTAGGCTGGGTTCCATATGTAGCGGTTCCCTCACGGCAACCCCATATGTGTATTCTTCCACGGTATCAGCTACCCTTCGGGCTAGCCCCGTGTCTTTCCCTCGACAGAGCCCGCTCTGTCGTCTCTGGGCGTGTTCTTTCCCCCCTTCAAACAGGCTGGAACCACCCCAGAGACTGCCATATGTTGCACTACCCTGCCAGGTTAGTCCTTATGTGTATTCTGCCACCTCTCCTTCCCTGAAGGACGTGGCCCCGCAGCGTACCCTCTCTCTCAAGTACGAGGTAGGCACGCTTTCCCAGCGTTATCCAATAGTCATTCTGAGTGGGTCTTGCAGAAACAGCAGTGACTGTACTCCCTGCTTGGAGCCCTGACTTCCGTACCATACTAGACGGTGCAGTGCGCTCAAGCAGGACGCTGGAAGGGCCAGCATCCTGGCGTTTTCCATAGGGATCCCATTCGTCGGTTCAGTTCTGACGTACGTCGAACGTGACCGACTGAAAGGGAACGTCTCGGTTACGTATGTAACCCTCGTTCCCTGAAGGAGGGAACGGAGACGTACGTCCCGTCGCCAGATGCTGTGCTTCCGCTGGGAGTCCGGTCACCTTTCGGCTCCTCAGTAGGAAAAGCGCTGATCTACCATTCCACTTCCTATTTATACCCGCGCTGCGGGGCGGAGCGTGGAATGCGTGATCGCATGCCAAATTTCATTGGCTCGTTGTTAGATGCTCGAAGTAGGATTGGTCTCTAAAGTAAGATCCCATTCGTCGGTTCAGTTCTGACGTACGTCTCCGTTCCCTCCTTCAGGGAACGAGGGTTACATACGTAACCGAGACGTTTTCTTAACTGCATAAATAATACATTAAATATAGATTAATCATCTTTTCTCTGTTCCCGTCATTTAAGACCTTATTTAACTATTTTAAGACTCCTAGTATGATAATACTCAACAAACATTCCCTCTGTGTTTCTGTTATTGTTTGTTCAAGAGCGACAGAGAACTCTGAGTGCACGAGACTGGCGAAACTAACTTGGGGATCTGATTGAGACGCAGACAGGACATCGACATACGATCTCCTCTGTCTTGTAGCGCGCGCGTGTGTGTGTGTATGTGTGTGTGTGTAAGGACACTGACATAGGCTACAGCGCGTTCTCTTTTGTCTTGTGTGTGTGTGTGTGTGTGTGTGTGTGTGTGTGTGTGTGTGTGTGTGTGTGTGTGTGTGTGTGTGTGTGTGTGTGTGTGTTTGTGTCAGGACATTGACATACAACACGTTCTCTTCCGTCTTGTCGTGTGTGTGCCAGTGGCGCCTCCAGAAATGTTTCATAGGGGTGGCCAGATGGGGCCACTTAAAATCTTGGGGTGGCACACCAAAACTAGAAACCATAATTTCAGAATTGTATTCTACTGGTGTAGTAAACCGGCCTGTAGCACGTCACGACACATAATTCCGCGTTGTCTTTTACTAAATTTTTTTTTTTTTTTTACTTATTTACTTACCAGTAGTCTTCGTCTTCTAACGTTAACTTCTTTTGAAGTCGTTGACTGACGGGCATGAGCTGACCTGTTGCTGTCTGAGCGCGCAAAGTTTATTAATAAGTCTATTAATTTATGAGGCTCCTCAGTTCAAATTATCCAGTACCAAAATAATAATACTCTTTATTTTCCAAGTTCATAAATGATTTCCAAAATGGATTTGGAAAAAAAAAACATACACACAAAATGACTTATTTTAAATATAAAATATATAAAAGTCTTGGGCATGTCAATGATTAGTAACAACTTTAGCTTTGATGCATTAGTTTTTGTGCAGCATCAGATTTTTTCCTCCCTCATTTACTGTTCGTGGCTGTTTTTGCCCCGTTGACTTCCATTATAGCCTCATTTTTTGATTGGAAAGCCATGACACCATATAATCATGCATTCCTGATTGTTGGTGGTTTTCCCTTTTGGGAAGAGGTAAAATGTGTAATTTTTACAGTTGATAACCAGGTGGCACCATTAACCCTTTAGATAGGCCTGTGCTGAAGGAAAAAGAAGAAGGTTAGTTTCTGGCATTCGTATAGAGTATAATAACTGCATATAAATGAGGGATTAAAAAATGTAAATCTGATGCTGCACACAAACTAACAACGCATCAGAGCCAGTGTTGGTACTAATCTTTGACATGTCCAAGACTGTGATAAAAGGTCAAAAAATATCCAGTCCACAATCCCTTTTTATATTGAAAATAAGTTATTTTGTGTGTATGTTTTTTTTTTCCAAATCAGTTTTGAATCCGTTTTTGAAAATAATTTATGAACTTAGTTAAAGAGTTAAAGAGTGATAAGAGTGGCAATGAAACACTCACAGCAGCTCAACAATAAACAGGGAATCAAGTATGTAAAGTTGCAACAGAACACATTTTAAAGTATTTTACTTTTGATTATTTTATTTATTTCTAAAGATCTCTTTAGTAGCCTGTATTGGTGTACTTTAAAGGGATAGTTCACCCAAAAATGAAATTTCTGTCATCATTTACTCTCCCTCATGATGTTCCAAACCTGTATGAGTTTCTTCGTTCTGTTGAACATAAAAGAAGATATTTTGAAGAACGTTTGTAACCAAATGTTTGCTTTGGGGGCCACATTGACTTCCATGCTAGGAATGTGTCTTCATATGTGTTCTACATAAAGAAATGCATACCGGTTTGGAACAACTTGAGGGAGAGGAAATTATGACAGATTTTTTGTGGGTGCACTGTCTCTTTAAGCAGTCATTCTGAACCAGTAACCACTTTACTGACAAATCTGAAATTCAAAAATGTTTAATCCTCTTTATTAATTTACTATTATGACTATATTATTATGTAATTATTTGTCCTATTTTAATCTAAATATTTTTTAAATACCAAACTGCTAAATGATACATTGATAACATTAATTAGGCTATAATCTATTAATTAACCGTTCTAATGTCTAGAAAAATTAGTCTGCCAAGCTCTGATAATGTATGGAATATTATATTATATTATCCATTAAAAAAACAATAGGCCTACCTTTAGTTCACGGATGTGTCTGTCATCATTATATGTATATTTGACCTTGTTTTGTTCCCATACTGTTAGTTTGAGTTATTATGACTCTTGGGTAACACAAGTTTAAAAGTGTTACATTTAAAATAAGACCAGGTTTATAAATATAAAAATATAGTGGCTTATGTTAAGAGGTTAAAGCACATGTAATAAACATTTGTGAGTTGCAGTGTCCCGGAGTGTAACGTTAACTTACCGCTGGGTTGACATATGATGTGAAAACGTCCTAGAACAATGTTGAGATGCAGGCGCCAGAACTAAAATTGATAGAATGCTGTATTAGATATTTCTTCAAAAGCAAATCGTGGAGACATTTTAATAGTCCACAAACAAAAATCGTGATATATCCCACACCGTCGTATATTTCTAGCTGTCTTTCTCCTCTGCATTTGCTAAGCGCGGGCTCCGCATAACAGCTGTTATTCTATAACGAACTTTTTCATCAGACTTGAGCAGTTTACTGTGGCAAACCGACGTATAAGATACAGAATAGGGGAAACGGGTGAAAAGGACTAACCAATATTTAGCCTGTTTATTTAAGCTAAATCGAGTTTAAGCTAAGCAACGTTCACGTTAACGTTACTCCGTACGAGTAACAAAAACATACAAAAACATAATGATCTGGATAAACAAAAACATACTGAAATACAATCCCAGACGAACACACACTGTTGAAAATATGTACTGTTAAATACCAAATATAATACAATTTACAATTAAAACTCACCTCAGAGTCAGGAGAAATCCATCAGTGAAGGCAGATCCAATTCGACCGTTGGCGGCAAGGCGGCAGGTGAGTCACTCTCAAGTGCGCAGTCATGGGCGTAGATTACGGGGGGATCACTTTTAATAAAATGTATTTTCGTCCCCCGTACTTTTACTGGGTCTCACCGATCCTAGTCGACCCGCTCCGAGCGGGATTCGAACCAGCGTTACCCTGCGCGGGGGCGGGCAAGGTAACAGGGACGCTAAAGACAGCATTCTCTAAACTCGGTTATTAGCGCGCTTTTTGAGGTCACGGGTAAGTGTATTTACATAGAAACCAATGTGAATAGCCTACATCAAGATTTAAATACAGAGACAAAAAATAATCTATGCATGACCTGCCATTTTATTCGAATCTAAATATGAGGAGGGCGCTCTCACAGAAAGTCAAAAGCGGATTCGTAGAGGTAATATCCAGTCACGCTGGAGCTGCAGCTGAAGGAAAACAATCGTTATGATGATGAAACGTGACGACGACAATCAGACGATTGCGAAAATATATTTGCTTTATGTGTGTTTTTCAAGTCATCTCAATGTAGGCTATTTATTGAAAATAAAGTAGCCTGAATAATGCAGCTTTTAATGTTTAGTATCTTCTGCTCACTAAGGCTGCATTTATGTAATCAAAAATAGTTAAACAGTAATATTTTGAAATATTATTACATATTAAAACAGCTTTTTTCCTATGTGAATATATAGTAATTTATTCCTGTGATCAAAGCTGAATTTATCATCATTACTCCAGTCTTCAGTGTCATGATCCTTCACTAATCACTCTCAGATGAGGATTTCATAATCAAGAAACATTTATGATTATTATCTGTGTTGAAAACAGTTGTGAAGCTTAAAAATGTTGTGGAAACCATGATAGCCTACATGTTATTTTTCAGGATTCTTTAATGAATAGAAAGTTCAATGGACAGCATTTATTTAATAAATTATTAACTTTTGTAATATTAAAAATATCACTTGTGATCAATTTAATGCATGTCTGATCAACAAAAGTATTAATTTCTCTCTTTTTTTAATTTTACCACAAATGTTTAGATGGTTTCCACAAAAAAGTAAGCATCACCGTGAGCAGCACAACTGATAATAATCATAAATGTGTGTTGATCATCAGATCCTCATCTGAGAATGATTAGTGAAGGATCACTGAAGACTGGAGTAATGATGATAAATTCAGCTTTGATCACAGGAATAAATCACATTTTACTATATATTCACATAGAGAACAGCATGGTTTACATCAGAATATATCTATATTTTTTTACATTGCATAAAATCTATGGAGTGTTAATGCAGAAGTGTTTGTAGTATATAAACCAATCATAAAATTGGCACAAAAAAATAGGAGAATAATATTATAGATATTAATTAGTGGTTATTGTTCAGCATTGTATTTGATATCTTGCCCAATTAAAAGCAAGAGATGCGATAAATTATATTGGTCCAAAACTAAATAAATGGCATTAGGACATTTCTGTCCCCCACTTCTGAAAAGATGGCTACGCCCCTGTGCGCAGTGATATATGATTCTTCCGCAAAAAAATAGTTCCAAGCAATTTTGAGCTTCACAAATGAATTAAAAGCCCATGATTTTATTCATTATATGCAGAATTCAAAATTAACTAGGTTGATTTATTATTTTTTTGATTTATTATTTATTTGTTTTATATTATTATATAGCCAACCTGATTTTTACCACCAACTGTTAATACTGTACTGTTAATTTAAGGCCAAACATCGATATTCAGTAAAAATAAATAAAAGGATTTTAAAAGGATTTTTTTTTTTTTTTAAGGGATCGCGTTGTTAAAACAATGCAAATCATTTCTTTTTAGATATCTGTGCAGTTAAAAAAACAACAACAAAAAAACGTTTGGGCACTGCAGCATAGGACCTGCATGGGACCAAAGGGACAAAAGTTGCTCTGGGCCCGAACGGGCTGGCACACACTGGGCCATCACAGGCTAAATGTGGGCAGCCCGCTAGAGTGGGCTGCTCACAGAGAGCGCGTTGAGCCCAAAGCTGTGGGCCTCACCTGGGCCTGTTTAGGTTTGGTGTGGGCTGGCCCTAGCCCACTCTGCCCACAAAAAGCCAGAGGCCAGCAGAGGCATGTTTGCAGGGTCATTTGCAAGTTTTCTTGCCATATTGACACTTTTTATTGTTAGTCTTTGCACAACAACATGTTTTAAGAGGTTTAAAATGTGATACATCAGCATCCTCCAATGGTATTTATGGTGTCTGCGAAATTTGTAGCCTTCGTCCAGTTTATTGGTCTTGGTGGAGGAATTTGCGTGCACTATTTTCCCCACATCAGTAAAGGTGACCTTTGGCAGGTTGATAAGGCTCAGAGAAAACACTCTGCCGGTATACATTTTGCAGAGTATAAGCGCGAAGCGGAAGAACGCCTACGCGTCAGTGACGTATTTCCTTTTGTTGTGAAAAAGGTCTATACTAATCATCCATTTTACAACACAAACTGGAGGCACAACAGTTTACTTAATTTCTGTTATTTGAAAATGCCAAATAGAACTGAAATGTTTATTGATCATCTTTTAGTGGAGCGACACAAGAGAGAGCACAACAGACAGAAAGAAAAGAAGGAGAAGAGAAGATTAAAAACGGTGAGCAAAGAGTTATCCTCACAGTGGAGGATTGATCAGATGATGAAGGTTATCGGACGAATGGAAAGATTGAGTCAGAAATAAATGAATGGCGTTGAGTGTTTTATGTTGGAAAGTCGCAAGAGAAGTTTGAATTACTCGACACGTAAAATAATCCAAACTTGCCTTACACAGAAGGTTGGATATTTAAGTTTATACCGATGTGAGTGTGGCTTTTCTTTTCTTGAAGTGTTTACTTTGCTTACTTTACTTTTACTAACAGCAATGAAATGAGCTTTAAGTGTGAATTTACAGGAGATGTGAAGACATCATCATAATAAATGAGGTGAAAACGGGAACTATTGAGATCTGTTAATATTGATGAGCCTCATCAACACTCATTCAACAAGACATTCAGGATCATCAGCAGATCATCTCACTTTATTCTGACTTCATTATTCCACTCAGGATATATGACAAAAGACTATTTAACTGCTCTACTGAAAGACAATGCGGTTATTTGTGGATAAACATCAGTAATGCCACCCTCACAAATGGACTCTTCCAGACTCCCCCTCCTCTGCTCGTGATGTGGACTGCTCCAAAACTTCCCGGAGAACAAGAGTTCAGACAGTGAGGATGCAGAGATGTGCTTGTGTAGAGTTATTAACAGTTAAAGTGGTCAGAAGGGACAGACTTTGTGGATTGTGTGTAAGTATCTTCTCTTCATTAGTGATTACTATATTGCTAAGAGACATTAAGGAGCGCTCCCGCGGCATTCCGTCTGAATGTTTACATTAATAATTCGGTTTGCACGTTATCTTGCCGCCTAAATACATTGTCTTAATGCCATATAATCTTCATGTGTTCTTTATCGGTGAAGTATTTGATGTGCACTTATACTGTGTGGATATTTTGCCCCCGTTGCGTTGCCTCATCCGAGGTTTCTGAAGTGGTGTTTGCATGAATTAAGACCCAGCTCGCTATGGAAGGATACCGCGGACAATTTTCAAAAGGAATTGCAAATTGTATTTTCAATTGCATTTTCAATTTGTGAACGCATAAAATTTGACATAATCCAAACGCAATTGGGTCAATGACGAATAAGGTTTTTAAAATGTAAAAAAATATAATGGAGATCTAATTAATCTTGAAATCATTTTTTTGTTTAACTAAGTGTTAACAATGAAATTATGTGGTTTTACAATCAATTAACACTGCTTTTGACATTTTTTACAAGATGTAAAAAAGATGTACAAGATGTAAAAAATGTGTCACTAAAAATGTCATTCGGTTTAACCATGAATATATGTTAAATAATTAATTTGCAGAGAATTATTCATGAACACACCTGATTTGACATTGATGTTGAGATAGTATATAGTGTGTAATACAGAAGAAATATAAAATAACATTATCACTGGTCTCATGGGCTGAAACGATTCATCGAGTAACTCGAGTTAATCGAATCAAAAAAATCCTCGAGGCAAAATCATCTGCCTCGACGCTTCGCTTAGTCCATTTAACTACACACGGATATTGCAGAAAGACATTTTTTGTGTAAGGACTCGGAGTATGAGAGGATTGTGGTTATATCCGCGGTTCAGGTGCATAAACATCCCAAACATTGCAGGTGGATGAGAGAAATCGTTAATATGTTGATTTTAATAAAGACGCAGAACTCTCATATCACGCTAAAACGCAATCAATGCGCGTCGTTCTTTAACTTTCGTTTTCAGCTCATGTCGAGATCAAAGACCGCAATGCGAGAGAGAGAGAGAGAGAGAGAGAGAGCGGGTGGGCATCAGCACTGGTAATATCATTTAATATCGCTGTTTAAATGAAGACACCTGTGTGTTGAGCTTCAGGATGCGACGCTGAACATTTAAGTTTTTTTGCGGCAGTACACGCGTCAGCTGAGGAGATACGAGCAACTCCAAACACATGAACGCGATGGAGTTTGCAGCTTTGCACATGGATCACCGTCATTGTGATGTGTGTGAAATCTTTAATGAGACTTTACATATCATACTTGATAATATCTTCGAAATGCACCATTAGATGTTCTCAATACTAGGCGCAACAAACATCAGAACAAGCTGTAACGCGCGCGCATATGTCATGAGCAGCGCTCGTGCTTTCAGAGCTCAGAGCTGAGTGCTTTCATTGATTTGTGTAATTTAATCACACTTTAATCATATTTATAGCTACTAACTTAACACAAGCTGTGTTACAATGATGGATGATTAGCTCAAAAGATCAGCATGTGTGATGCACTTTAACTGAATTAAACATATCTCGCGTTTGATCACGTTCTAGCGGTTATTCCTCCGTGTGATGTATAGGTTGTCGACCCTGGTTTATGTAAATGTAATTTTGCCAAATACGTTTTTTTGTTTTGTTTAGCAACCTACTTCAGTGTAGCTAATATGTGACGATAGCATCGCGCTTAACACGGAGGATTTGAAGTTGTGACGATCGGGTGCGGGTGGATGGTTTGCTTCTAACAGCTGATTCGGTGACGATAGAGCTGAGCCGCACATCTCTTGCTCCAAGTTAACCTGTCCAATATGTTTTGCTTCAGTAAAGGAGTAAATAAGACAGTAAATGCTTATGTCATGCCTGAGCTGAAGCTGAAACATGAAGGTTAAGTTGCACAACATAAATATAATGTTTAGTTATTTATATTATTTATAGAATATTTATAGAATATTAGAATATTTACATTATATAGAATTTATAGAATATTTATATTGGCATTATTGTTATTTATATTACTACTATTTAGATTTATTGGTTGTAGGTTTAGTTTTAGATTGAACTATGTTTACCTTTTTAAAGTAATTTGAAATAGATTTTTATTTAATATAATATGGCAATTGTATGCATTAAAATTGTTTAGTTTCACAGTTATTAATGTATGCAATTTCAGCAATAAAACTTATTTTTTCTAAAAAGAAAACAAATTAGATGTTAAGTTTAAGATACCCGTCATAAGCCCTATTCGGACTGGATTAGTTTAACATGGGGACGTGGGGGTAAAGTAATTATTACCAGAGGTTCTCTGTGATTTTAGTCCCGTCCGAATGTGCCATCCGGTAATCATTACGGACAATGTCAGTAAAGATTACCGAGACTTTTACCTTCTGTAAAAAGGTCTGGAAAAATGACCTCAGGTAATACTAATCCCGTTCGAATAGACCTGCTGTAAAAATGTATGGTAAAATTCCGTCATTGCCTGTTTAAAAGTTAAAAAAGAGCACATTTTGCGACCTTGGAGGCGCTTGAAGCATTCGGTTGCGTTGTAGGTGGTGGGAGAAATCTGTGGAAAATGTCCAGTATTTTCCGCATATCATTTAAAGCAAAAAGAAGATCAAAAGCACTTATTAGAGGCACAACACATTTTAGCTCTAGGAAAGAGTCTATTACCAACACAATCCAATCATAATCGTTAGACTGGACCTAACTGTTTATTAAAACACACATATATATTGGAGACGGAGTTCAGACTGGCGCTCAGGTTGTGTGTTTGCTCACGTTATAACGGTAACGTCATACGCACATGACGTCAAGGAGGTGCGTAAAGCGAGTTACTCCTCCCACTTCTGCTAGTTTTACTGAGATGTCTTATCCCGTGCGAATTGGCCATTGATATTACAGACGTCCTGAGGTAAAATGACTTTACCCCCATGTCCCCATGTTAAACTAATCCCGTCCGAATAGGGCTTTATTGTCTCTTATTGCTCTTTAATAAAGAAAAAGTAATAATTATCCGATTAATCGATCGATTAAGTGGTAGATTAATCGATTACAAAAAGAATCGATAGCTGCAGCCCTACTGGTCTCATGAATATACATTTGTATTCAACCACTCTAAGCCCACCAACCTATTCAAGTAAAACATTGCACAGTGAAATGAGAAAAGGGCAAATGTAGGGGGAAAAGCCTAATCTGCTTTATATTTGTATTATTGTATTATTATTCCTTTTAGTTATTAAAAACAAAATTATTCAATTTAAATATTAACTATATTGGTTTCACCGAATGACCAAGGCTGGTTATACCGAATGACTATGTCTGCTACCCTTGACATTATGATTATTTAAGACAATACACAGACACAAATAGCAACAAAAGAACATTTTATTGTTGTAGCCACAATGCCCGTCTGTTCATCTGGCAAACAGCCCGATGCCTCTCGCTTCTCCTGAGGTGCTTATCAGATCATGTGAATACGATTGATGGCCGGGTAAAGGCACCACGATGTCTGGAGGCCACCCTTTGATCTCCCTTGGGAGACATCAAACAGGCCCGTGGTGACTTTTATTACCTGCACGATACCCGACACCTCTCTCACACACACACACACACACACACACACACACACACACACACATATAGAGGGTCCACCAAGTATCAAAGGAATGTATGATTAAGTCACCCCAAAAACGTAGTAAATGTATGCTTTTCTGCTTAGTGTTTTTTATATGTGTCTGAAACAATCATAAGAATTATATATAAGCCAAAACCAAAGCAAGTATTCTTATTTCTACAATCCAAACTGCTGTTAAAAGGGTCGTGTTGTTTCCCGTTTGGGACGAGTTAACTCCGTGAGGGCTCTGTGTAACGAACTGAAGTGGATGCTCTCTCTCTCTCTCTCTCTCTCTCTCTCTCTCTCTATCTCTCTCTCTGGTCTATTCATTCTTTTCGTTTATGTACCATATTCTTTCGTTTACTATCTATGTTTCTACTCTCTTTATGCATATTTAGTGTGTACTTTCTGTGTGAATTGTAGTGTTATTTTTAGTCTGTGTTTATTAAACTTCCAAAAGACATTTAATGAGTTGAATCTGTTACTCTTCCACATACACGAAGTCAATGAAACTTACGATCCTAACGTTACCTAACTGCTCATGCTACTATGTTAGTAAAGTAAACTGTACGACCATTTGAAATATTGATTTTGTCCTGATCAGTAAAGTTAATGTTTCTTATGCGCTCGTAAAGCAGTAATCCCTTATTGAGAATTGATTTGAAAGTCTATAACTAATTTGCAGGACAAACTTAGTAAGATAATTTCAAGCAATTCCGTAAAGGGTTACTTGTATTTGATTAAACATTTTTCCTTATCGGAAAATTTAAATACGTAGTGAACGACTAGCAAATTATATTCATAAATTCATGAATATTGAATTTTGAATTCCTTTTGAGTTAATTATTCCCCGAGACATTAAACTCATAGTCATTTTTATTACACTCTCTTTCCACAAATTGCGAAAAACCTCCAGTTTTGTTTTCTTCCAGCTGCGCTCCATTTTTCTGGCTGCTGTTTTAAGGGCCCGAGTGTGCTCGTTGTACCACGGCGTTGGATTATTTGCTTTAATCTTCTTTAAGCGCCGGGGAGCAACTATGTCTAAAGTGCTAGTAAGGAGAGAGTCAATAGTTTCTGTTGCAGCATCAAGTTCCTCTTGGCTATCTGTAATGCTAAAGAGATGTAACTGATGAGGAAGATTATGGACAAAGCAATCTTTAGTCGCAGCGGTTATCGTCCTGCCATATTTGAAGCGAGGGGATGGCTTTGCAGCCTTAGGTAAATTAAGTATACATGATATTAGGTAATGATCTGAGATGTCATCGCTCTGCTGCAGAATTTTAACAGTATCAACATTTATTCCATGTGACATTATTAGATCTAAAGTATGATTAAGGCGATGAGTCCCGATACGTGTTGTCTATCTCCAATAGAGTTTAGAATGAATGTCTGCACAAAATTGACGCACTAAAAACAATACCATTTATATTAATTAAAGACAGCAGCAATGTTTCAAACCCAAAGTAAAATAAAACCGGATTAAACTTGAAAGGTGGGACATGTTTACTTCCATGCAATCCAGCTAAAAGCAGGATTTTGAGGGATCTCATTAATTAACTCGTTAATTCAGAAAAACAGAGTAGATTTTTTTTCTCAAGTGAATGCAATAAACTTCCGTATTTTTGCCCCAAAAGACCGTTAATTTCTGAGCTTGTTTATGATAATCCAAATGTGTTTTTTCCAGTTCATTTTGATTTGGCTGTAAATCATCAGCGGAGGCATCTGGTAAATGCACATGTCTGCGTCGTCATACCCGTTTCACCTTGTAAACAATCTTTGTTTGAAGTGTAGTCCATCGCACACATTTTTTGCACTTATTCTGCTGACTGAAGGCATGAAAAGCAGTTGATTGCGTAGTTGATTTGCAGTATGAAACGTAGCCTAACCGTTTCTCAGTCACTCCCCTAAATATTTTTTCACAGTCGCACACAGTAATTTTTAGCCATAAATGCACCCGAAATGGGCGCTATGTGGAGGCCTGTTATTGTCACAGATCTGCCAGCCTCTCTCACCTTCTGCACTCAGCGTTCAGTCACCTGAGTACTAATCAGTCACACCTGCATCTCGTCACCTCATCACAGCTCCCCATATAATCCCAGCACTCACCCTCAGTCAGCGGCTCACCTCAAACTAGGAAAGACCCACTTACCAATTCTCCAGCGATTACCTGTATCCAGAGTTTCCTTCGTGTCTTAAGTCGCTCACCATCGTCTGAGTTCCTCCACCGTGGATATTCATCTATCCATTCACGCTCCACTCCCTGCCCTGTGGTTCAATAAACGTCTTGTGTATTCACGCTAACCTTGTCCAGTGTGTGTATCCTGACAGTTATATAGTTACAATTATAATATACAATATTATATATTAATTCTAAAGCACTATTATGGCAAGGTAATGTTTAAATGTTAATTCAATTCAAATATTTATTATTTATTTTGTCATCTAAGACATCGATCTGCATTACATTAATTAGTATTAAACAAACAATATAATCCTTATTATCTGTGACTAAGTATTACTTATTAAACAAAGATATTGAAAAAAATTATTGCACAACCACCAAACCGGAGGCAGTGTGCACCAAGTAGGCTATGTAAATCGCAATTAAGCAATGAAGAAGAAGAAGTAGAATGGCGCTTTTTTTCTTAGCGTCTGTTTCCATGGTGAATCACTGATTCGTTTCTCTGTTGAGGATGTCTTGTCTGTTCACGGTTAACATATTCTGAGTTGGCTGAACTTACTCTTGGATGCATTTTTGGAACCAGCATACCTCGAGCAAGCAAGGTTTGGGTTAATCAACCGAGAGTTCAAGATATGGCAATATGTTAACAATGCTTTCTGGAATACTCCCCTGGTGAAGAACTGCCTCCAAACTAGCAAATTGAGTCCTTGACTGGCTTCCCCAAAACCCAGACTTGAATCCAATATAAAATCTGGGGGGCACACTGAAGACCAGAGTCTATGCCAGGAAACCAACAAATCTGGAGGAGCTTGAGAGAATTGCTAAGGAGGAATGTTTGGGTCAATGTTTTGACTTCCAGCCCGATAACCTCACTTCTGGTAAAGAACTTCCTCCAAACAAGCAAAGTGAGTCTTTCACTGAAGACCACTGAAGTCCATGACAGGAGACAAACAAATCTGGAGGAGCTTGAGAGAATTGCTAAAGATGAATGGGCTGCGACTCAGGAGACATGCCTGAAACTTGTTGAGATCTACAACAAATGACTAAAGGCTGTCATCAAGCAAAAGAGAAACACTGTTGACTATTAGCATCAGAGGGCTAATAATTATACCCTTTAGACCAGACTGGTTTCTATTTGTATTTTTAAAAAACTCCAAGTTTACTAAAACTATTATGTTTAGAAATGCTGTGTTGAAAGAAATCTTTGCTCCATAAAACGGCACTTGAGAATTATTTAATAAATAATGAAACAATTCATAGGGGGCTAATAATCTTGTCTTTCACTGGATGTCCTTTCACAAAAATTTGAATTTTGATAGTAAAATTTAATCATTTCTCTTATTTCAGGCATGATGGAAGAGAGCGAGGAGCGTGAAGAACTGAGTGAATTGGAGGAGAAAGATCATGTCAAACCTGAAGAAAAACCGTTGAGTCGCTCAAAGACTAAAAAGACATTTATAAAGAAAACAAGAGCCGAGAAATCTACAACCTGCACTCAGTGTGGAAAGAGTTTCACAAGGAAACATAGTCTTGAGCGGCACATGAGAATCCACACTGGAGAGAAACCGCACTCATGTGATCAGTGTGGAAAGAGTTTCTTAAGATCATCAGACCTAAAAGGACACATGATGAATCACACTGGAGAGACACCGTACTCATGTGATCAGTGTGGGAAGAGTTTTTCACAATCATCAAGACTTAAAGAACACACGAGGATCCACACTGGAGAGAGGCCGTTCTCATGTGATCAGTGTGGGAAGAGTTTCTCACAATCATCAAACCTTAAAGAACACATGAGGATCCACACTGGAGAGAGGCCGTTCTCATGTGATCAGTGTGGGAAGAGTTTCACACAATCATCAAGCCTTAAAGAACACATGAGCATCCACACTGGAGAGAGGCCGTTCTCATGTGATCAGTGTGGGAAGAGTTTCACACTATCATCAAGCCTTAAGAAACACATGAGAATCCACACTGGAGAGAAGCCGTACTCATGTGATCAGTGTGGGAAGAGTTTCTTATGGAAACGTAGTCTAGAGATTCACATGAATATCCACACTGGAGAGAAACCGTTCTCATGTGATCAGTGCGGGAAGAGTTTCACAAGCAAACAGTATCTTGAGCAGCACATGAGAATCCACACTGGCAAGAAGCCATACGCATGTGGTCAATGTTGGAAGAGTTTCACACAATCATCAAACCTAAAAGAACACATGAAAATCCACACTGGAGAGAAACCGTTCTCATGTGATCAGTGTGGGAAGAGTTTCACACAATCATCAAACCTAAAAGAACACATGAAAATCCACACTGGAAAGAAACCGTTCTCATGTGATCAGTGTGGGAAGAGTTTCTTACGATCATCAAGCCTTAAGAAACACATGAGAATCTACACTGGAGAGAAGCCATTCTCATGTGATCAGTGTGGGAAGAGTTTCACAAGCAAACATAATCTTGAGCGGCACATGAAAATCCACACTGGAGAGAAACCGTACTCATGTGATCAGTGTGGGAAGAGTTTCTTACGATCATCAAGCCTTAAGAAACACATGAAAATCCACACTGAAGAGAAACCGTTCTCATGTGATCAGTGTGGGGAGAGTTTCACAAGCAAACATAATCTTGAGCGGCACATGAGGATCCACACTGGAGAGAAGCCGTTCAAGTGTGATCAGTGTGGGAAGAGTTTCTTACGATCATCAGACCTAAAAGGACACATGATGATCCACACTGGAGAGAAACCGTACTCATGTGATCAGTGTGGGAAGAGTTTCTTACGTTCATCAGACCTAAAAGGACACATGATGATCCACTCTGGAGAGAAGCCGTACTCATGTGATCAGTGTGGGAAGAGTTTCTTACGATCATCAGACCTAAAAGGACACATGATGATCCACTCTGGAGAGAAACCGTACTCATGTGATCAGTGTGGGAAGAGTTTCACAAGGAAACAACATCTTGAGCGGCACATGAGAATCCACACTGGAGAGAAGCCATTCAAGTGTGATCAGTGTGAAAAGAGATTCTCAAAAAGAAAAAGTTTTGAGTTTCACATGAGAATCCACACCGGAGAGAGGCCATTTAAGTGTGATCAGTGCGGGAAGAGTTTTACACAATCAGCAAGCCTTAAAGAACACATGAGAATCCACACTGGAGAGAAGCCGTTCTCATGTGATCAGTGTGGGAAGAGTTTCTTACGATCACCAAGCTTTAAAGAACACATGAGAATCCACACTGGAGAGAAACCATACTCATGTGATCAGTGTGGGAAGAGTTTCCTTGCTTCATCACACCTTAAGACACACATGAGGATCCACACTGGAGAGAAGCCATTCAAGTGTGATCAGTGTGAAAAAAAATTTAATTGTCCATCAAAGCTTAAGGCACACCTGACATTTCATATGAAGGAGAAGCCACATTCATGCTCTGTGTGTGGAAAGAGTTTCTCACTGCTGCAATATTTACACGCACATCAGAAAATACACACTGGTGTGAGAGAGTACATGTGCTTTGAGTGTGAGAAGACTTTTACTACAGCAACCCGTTTAAAACTGCACGAGAGGATCCACACTGGAGAGAAACCTTACAAGTGTTCACACTGTGACAAGAGATTCAGAGTGTCAGGAAGACTAAAAACACACGAGAGGATCCACACTGGAGAGAAACCTTACAAGTGTTCACACTGTGACAAGAGATTCAGAGTGTCAGGAAGACTAAAAACACACGAGAGGATCCACAGCAGAGAGAAACCTTACAAGTGTTCACACTGTGACGAGAGATTCAGTCAGTCAGAACATCTGAAAACACACGAGATGATCCACAGCAGAGAGAAGCCACATGTATGATCCAGCGTTTCCTCCAAAGAAAGCAAGGGTGCCTCCTCAAAGCAAAAAAAAAAAAACTAGATTACAAAATAATCAATATTACAGTGATAAAACAAAGCAAATATTAACAAAATCTACGATTAAAAGAGTAAAAGTACCTGTTTTTTATGAAGTAATACTGTCCAACAGCAACACCCGCAGGTGAAGTTACAGAAGGAGGTGCGCCTCCTCTCTCGCCATTGACTTAAAGCAGATTCCCTAATGCGTGAATTCATGTGATATATTGATATGATTGAATATGATGGGATATGATTGAATATGATGTAGGGTTGCACGATTAATCAAAATCGAACCGCAATCGCGATTTGGCTTGTGTGCGATTATGAAAGCTCAAAAGAGAGCGCAAAAGAGAAGAGCGACTCTGTGATCAACGCTGCTCCGTCTGAAAGACTGCTAGTTTGAGTCGTTTATAAAGTGCGTTTGAAAAAGCAACACGAGACAAACATCTTCACAAACTAGTGAAGCGCTCATAAACCTGTTCAGCAAAAGACAACGTTTAATACATGTTTTACCTCACTTCATATCATCAGGCGAGTGTGTGTGAGCTGATGTGGCTTCTCATCAGAGTGAGGCAGACGATGCGTTATTTTATAGTATTCTATGTCAATCAGCACTGCACTATAATACACTATTATTACTATGAAAATACCTTTGATGGCTTGAAGAACTCAAATACACCACATTTTGCTGCAGTTTTTTGCTGTAGTCACATTAATATAAAAACACAAAATGTTATATCCACACACTTTACATTTGTAAAAAAAATTATAATGACAATAATCGCATTTTAAATCGCTATCGCAATTTTATCCAGAATAATCGCAATTATATATTTTCCCCAAATCGTGCAGCCCTAATATGATGTTTCGTCCACTTAATCTCGCCTCTTGTTTTCGTGCGGATTCACAGACCGGCCTGAAGAAAATGATGGCGATAATGGGAAGACTAATTAAAGTATACAACTGCGACTTCTAGACCGCTTTGTCACATCAAAATCAAACTTTAAATGACCTGAAAGCCACTTGTGGGGTTGTTAGTGAGCACAGCTTGGGGAAATTAAAGGGACATCATCGTATCTGTGTACAGTGTAGCCTACATCTACAAGCTTGACGATGATTGCTGAAAATAGATTAACTATTAAAAAGGAAATTAGTTCACAAATAATATACTGAAGGGTTGGGTCAGAAACCCTTGTCTCTTCAACATATAATCAGTCCTAATCATTTTAATATAATCATTTCTATATTCAATAAGTGATTCAAGTATACTTTTAGTCATATGTTTGCTGTGAAGTGTTTAATCTTAAGGTCACAGGGGTCAAACCATCCGTGACTTCACCTGGTTTACACAATTGCACCTCTTTCATGAGTATTCCTCTAGGGCATTGTAGTAATTTCTTGTTTCTCCACAATGTCTAAATTCTCCGTCATTTCTTGTGTGCGTTTAATATTTTTTGCATCGCGTGACTGCAGTAGAATTGCTCTGTAATTTTTATATATGAAGCAGCATCGCTGCGGCAAATAAAAAAGAAAAGAAAACACATTGTGATTTTTCATTTTATCGACCAGGTGCCGATTTTGTTCAGAGTGGTGCAGCCACACATGCAACTGAGGAGAAGAAAGTGATATATGAAAGGGAACAGAGATTAGTGGAGAGAGATAACAAAGACTTGTCTACAGCCCTTCCACAACAATTGATCGAATTCCATTGCAGCCTTTCAAAGACAAATTTCTGGGATGAACGCAGTTCAAGATCTGGCCAGTTTTTTTATTGTTGAGAACAACTCTATCACATCTAGCTTCAGTGACATGCACCGTTTTTATTCTTTTTCTTACCATGCCTGTTACTGGTGCTTCAGCGGAGGGCTCCTCGTTTTCAAAACTCAAACTAATAAAAAATGGTTTGCGGATCAGCATATTTTAAAACTACGGTAACACATTGCTGCCACATACATGTTATATTTTCCCACTCAATTATGTCATAATAACTACATATGTCATTTTAACAACATCTTTTCAACAAAATATCATCAATGTTATTGATGATATTTTCACAGTGATGTGTAAAAAAATATACCCTTTTATGTGCATATTTATTTAGAACGGCATATTTATTTATGAATCCTGCTAATAATCCCAGGACATTGTTTAATATTATAAATACAGCTGTAAAATCCTCCTATAGTACCTCTAGATCCATCCACCATAGTGTGGAAGAAATACTATGGTAATCAATGGCTGCCGGAATCTGCTTGGTTACAGATATTCTCTTCCAAATATCATCCTTTGTGTTTAACAGTAGAAAGAAATTCATACAGTTTTGGAACAACTGCTTGAGTAAATGAGGAGAGCATTTATTTTTTGGAGGTGATATATCCCTTTAATGAAAAAAAAAAAAGCCTTTTATTTATCGGATCTACTAAGTCTGAGTCCTGGCCTAAAGACATCTACATTTACTTTGGTATCAAATAATTTGGAATCTGTTTGTGATTGGAGAGTATACAGAGATGGGACAAAACCAAACAATGTAAGTATCCTGTACCTGTTGACTTTCCCAGATGTGGCAGGTTAGATTTTTTTAAGGGGAATAGCTAGTCTGACAATAATGGCAAGAATGCTTTTGCACTTAGCAAACACAGCAAAATGTGGAGACCATAACTATGCATTTAGGTGAGTGGACAGAGGCAAATAATGAATGAACACAAAAGAATGGGATAATTCAAACAATTTATCGTCATCAGGAAAGCATGTTCCCTTTCAGTCGGTCACGTTCGACGTACATCGGAACTGACCGACGAATTGGGATCTATTTTCGGAGACCAATCTACTTCGAGTGTATAGAAACGAGCCAATAAACATTGGCATGCGGTCCCCGCTCTGCCCGCAGTGTGGGTATAAATACGGAAGCGGAAGTACCGCATATCGGAATCGGAAGTGAATTGCCGCCGGGTAGAAACAACAGCTGTTTTCACAGCTCGCTGGGCGTTCCATTGAGTGCTCACAGCAGGCTTGCACACACGAACCGCTGTGAGCCGCGGCCACCTTCCCTGTGCGCATTGCCCGAGTCTGATCCCGAGCTCACGGCTATGCTTTCCCGGGCCGCCGCGAGTGTCGGGCTCGAGTGGAACCCTCCACCCTGTCCCGAACCCTCGCGGCTGGACGATTGGTACCTCGGGACGGCCCGTGCTGGTTCTCAGCGAGTCCATTAGCTCGCCCCAGTACCATTCTTTCCGGAAGTGCATCAGGAGCTCACGAAGTTGTGGATGGCGCCTTACAACGCCAGATACCGATCGACTGACTCCTCCGTCCTCACTACCCTCGATGGTGGCGCGGCTACCATGGGTGGGGCGATGTCCACACTTGTGGTCCAGGAGCGCCACCTGTGGCTGAACCTGGCGGATATGCGTAAGACCGACAACGTGCAGTTCCTCCCCTGTCTGCCAGGCCGGCCTCTTCGGCAATGCCCTCGAGAGCTTCGCCCAGCAGTTCTTGGTGGCCCAGAAGCAGACGGAGGCTATCGAAAACATCCTGCTCCGGCCGCCCCGCTGCTGCCTCCACCCAGTTGCGGGCCGCAGCACCTCCGCCTGCTACTCACCGAGGGCGTCCCCCTGCGTCCGCCTCCGCCCCTGCTAAACCCAAGCTGCAGCCTCCACCTGGGACCAGGGTTCCGGGCGTAAGGGTGCCGCACAACCCGGTCAGGGTCCCGTGAAGTCTGCAGGCAAGCGCAAAGGCAAGCGACCCTGATACGGGCAGCCCAAGGAGAAGAGGAGCTGTTCTAGGGGAGGTGGTGTCCGCACTGGGAGGAGAAGAAAGTCGTGGAGGCAGCCATTGTTCCGCTCAAAGAACGCGGCATTCGCATCCTCAACTATCTCGACGACTGGCTTATGCTAGCCCAGTCTCGGGATCAGTTGTGCGAACACAGGGACCTGGTGCTCTGTCACCTCAGTCTGTTGGGCCTTTGGGTCAACCAAGAGAAGAGCAAACTCTGCCCCGTGCAGAGGATCTCTTACCTCGGTATGGAGCTGGACTCGGTCAACCGGACTGCGCGCCTCACTCCAGAGCAAGTCCGGTCAGTGTTGAACTGCTTGAATACGTTCAAGGGCAGGACAGCGGTCCCACTGAAATTCTTTCAGAGGCAACACATATGCGTTTCCCCCAGTGAGCCTTCTTGTACAGATACTGTGCAAGGTCAGTGAGAATGAGGAGCAGGTCTTGCTAGTTGCGCCCTATTGGCCCAACCGGACCTGGTTCCCCGAACTCTCACTCCTCGCTACAGCCCCTCCATGGCCAATTCCCCTGAGGAAGGGCCTGCTTTCTCAGGGATGGGGCACTCTATGGCACCCGCGTCCAGACCTCTGGAAACTCCATGTCTGGTCCTTGGACGGGACGCGGAGGTTCTAGGTTACCTGCCACAAGCAGTGGTACACACCATGACTTCTTCTAGAGCCCCCTCTACGAGGCGCCTCTATGCTTTGAAGTGGAACCTGTTTGTCGAGTGGTGCTCTTCCCATAGGAATGTGTCAGTCATGTGCTGCATTTGATCAAGAACGGTTTACACCTGCTATTAAGAGGGATAGCACAGGATTCTGGGTAATCCAAGATGGCAGCATGTCTCTCTGTCTGTGATTGATACTTGTTTGTTTATGGGAAAATAGCAAATTGATCACTTTGAGCTTTTTTACAATATAACTATAATGTAGAGTCGGTATTTGTCATACTCGACGGTTGTTTGATGACACAAATCCGTATAGTTTAGATAAGGTCTGATATCCTCAGTGTACTAGCATTGTGCTAATCCTAGCAGTGCTGTCTGCAAACACACGGTATCCATAAAATCCCAGTCTGAACCATCAAGCTGGCACGGAAATCTACCTAGAACCGCATTGTTTTTGGAGGATCTGTTTTATGCTGCCTGGTTGGTGCCGGGAGCCTACTTATCTACTGGAGCTCGAGTGCAGACGTGTCACGGAGTTTGATGGGCTTGACCTCCCTACAAGGAAGGAAAGTGCTTCTTTGTTCTTACTGCTGGCTTTTAAGATATAGCTTGATGTTATAGAGACGTCTGGTTTTGATTAAACTCTTTTACCCGCAGCACTGCTTCATTCACTGGGCTTCCTGTTTACAAGTGACAACATGTAACATCATTGGTCGCTGCAGAGAAAACAGATAACCCATATTGGACTTCTTTATTGCTGATCTGAACTGTTTTATCATTTTTGTTCCGTTTCTTAAGTAATATTTTGTCTTTTACACATCTGAGTGGTGCTACGGATATGGAGAGAAAGAAGTGGTTGCTCCTTGCCTCTCTCTGTTTTATTTTCTCATTGTCCTTATTTATCTCTGGGGATACCTATTACTGGAATGGATATTCCAGTCCAGCGTTCCCAATGTCATGTAATTCACAAAAGGGCACGTGTGCATTTGACTGTTCACTAAATGTCACATGTTGCTTATTCTTCCCTTCTGACACCGTTGACTTGGTTTGTTTGTCTAGTCTCATGACGTTATATATGACAATTTTACCACTGTCTCTTGTGTGCTCCATGATGACTGCCATTTTAAAAGTAGAAGCAATGAATCGTACAAGAAATTAGTTAAGATAAAATGTTTAATTGCTTTATTGTTGATGTCAGGAAATGTGCAGCCAAACCATGGCCCAGACACCCCTATAGGCTTTAACACCCCGGCAGATTTTAAAGAAAGATCAGGTCTTGGTTTCCTTCACTTGAATGTACGCAGTCTTGTTCCTAAAATGGACATGTTGCGTATCTGGGCTCACTCTACAGATTCTGATGTTGTCTTGTCTGAAACCTGGTTAAGTAAATCGGTTTCAGATAAAGTAATCAATATAAGCGGTTATAATGTTTTTAGGACTGACCGCCCTAATAGAGGTGGGGGTGTAGCAATCTACATCAAAAACCAGTATCATGTTAATGTATTGCGGTCAATATCATTAGTTAAACAGTTTGAATTTTTAGCATTGGAGCTTGAATTCTCTAAATCACTTTGTATAACGGTCATTGGTTGTTACAGGACTCCTTCAGCTGTTAACGGTGCTCTGCCCTCCTTAATGCAACTCCTTTCGGATTTTAACTCTAAGGAATTAGTAGCCTTCGGAGACCTAAATTGGAATTGGTTACAACCAATATCTGATGACTTTAGAGCTAATTGTGATTCACTTAATCTCTTCCAGATTGTTGACAGTCCCACACGGCCAAATTTTAAAAACCCGGAAAAATCATCTGTATTAGATGTAATTTTAATTAACGTTCCTCATAAGTATTCAACTGCTTCCATATTTGCAAACGACATCAGTGACCACTGTGTCATAGCTACAGTTAGAAATACTAAAATATCAAAAAACTAAACCATGTATTATAGTCAAGCGTAATATGAAGCACTTCTCAGAACAAGACTTTCTTCTTGATTTATCTCATTTTGACTGGGAAAAAATTTATAACAGTGCAGATGTTGATAGTGCCTGGAATCTCTTTCATGAAGGCTTTGTAAATATAATTAATAAGTACGCTCCTTTAAAGAAATACAGAGTTAAAGGCCGAAACAATGCTTGGTTTTCTCTGGATTTAGCAAAGATCCTCCATGACCGCAATGTGGCATGGGCAAAAGCCAGAAAATCTAATGACAACTCTGACTGGCTGGTTTTTAGGCAGGTGTGCAATGCATCTACTCTCAAAATTAGAAAAGCCAAAGCTGATCATTTTCTTTCTCAAACTACTCATAACCTGAATAACCCATCAAAATTTTGGAAAACTATCAAATCACTATCCGAAAACAGTAAAGGTCAGGAGCTTCCTTCAAGCGTTGTGATAGACTCTAAAACAATTACTGACAAAACCAAAATTCTTGATTGTTTCAATGAACATTTTATAGCCTCAGGATTTTATTTGAGTCACTGAATACTCAACATAAGTGTACCCCTATAGTGGAGACTGTTGGTTCTGAACCTCCTATTCAGTGTTTTAGTTTTAGTCCTATTACAGTTTCAGACGTAGATAAAGCCCTCAAACATTTGAAAAGGCCCTGACAAATTGGATCCTTACTTTTTAAAGTTAGCAGCTAATTTTATTTTCATGCCTTTAACTAATATTTTTAATCGGTGCTTGAACACAAATTTCATTCCGTCCATCTGGAAATCAGCTTTTGTGGTTCCCCTGTTAAAAGGTGGTGATCCTGCTATATTAAATAACTATAGACCGATCTCTAAATTGTCTGTCCTTGCCAAGGTTTTAGAGTCTCTTGTCAGTGATCAATTAAAGAATTTTTTAGACAGTAAAAATGTTCTATCTGACTTTCAATCCAGTTTTAGAAAAAGGCATAGTACAACATCTGCAGCTCTTAAGGTTTTAAATGACTTAATTGAATCCATAGAGAAAAAAAAGCAGCATTGTGCAGCCCTTTTTATTGACCTTTCTAAGGCTTTTGATACAGTGGACCACACAGTGCTTAAGCACAGACTGTGGAAGGCAGGACTTTTTGAACAAACTGTAAGCTGGTTTGTTAATTACCTTACAGACAGAACTCAGTGTGTGCAGGCGGAGGGAAATACCTCTAGCTATCTCAAAATAACAAAAGGTGTGCCACAGGGATCAGTGCTGGGTCCACTGCTTTTCATTCTATATATAAATGACATAAATCATAACATATTGAAAGGAAATTTTCATTTTTATGCAGATGACACTGTACTGTATTGCTCAGCACCTACAGCAGTCCAGGCCCTCTCCCAATTACAATTTGATTTTAATATGCTTCAAAAAAACATTTATGATCTAAAACTTGTTTTAAATGCTGAAAAAACAAAAGTAATGCTTTTTTCAAATTCAAAATCTAAATTAAATCTGCCTTCAATCATCACTTCTCAGGGTAAGAAGATTGAATGGGTTTCTAAATACAGAAATCTCGGCATTTTAATAGATGAATTTCTTTCTTTTACTTCTCATATTCACCAGCTGGCAAAAAGATTAAAACTTAAACTAGGGTTTTATTTTAGAATCAAATCCTGTTCCTCATTCGAATCTAAAAAGAGGTTAGTTGCTGGTACTTTTATGTCTATTATTGACTATGGTGATGTTTTATATATGCACACTTCGTCTCAAAGTTTACATGCACTGGATACTATATACCATGGAGCTTTGAGGTTTATCACTGGTCTTAAAGTCCTCACTCACCACTGTGAACTGTATGAACGTGTTGGATGGTCTTCTCTGTCAACACGGAGACTTCAACACTGGTATGTTTTTATATATAAGGCTATTTTAGGTCTTCTTCCATCCTACCTTCTGACCTACATCGGTGTAAAAGATATTGGGACTTACAATCTTCGGTCCCAGGATCTTGTTCTTCTGTCTGTACCAAATGTTAGAACTGAGCTGGGGAAAAAGGCATTTTAATTTGCTGCTCCCTTTGCATGGAATAAGTTACAGAAACATTTGAAACTTAATACGCTTGTCTCATTGGTTACTTTTAAGAGGATATTAACTGACTTGGAAGCAGCCACATCTGGCTGTAGTTGTTATGCATGATATGCTAAGGATTTGTGGTTGTTGTATCTGTTATTTTAGTTGTCTTATGTTATTGTGTATACTGTGTTGTATGTATGGTTGTACTGCTGCCTATCTTGGCCAGGACACTCTTGAAAAAGAGATTTTTAATCTCAACGAGTACTTTCCTGGTTAAATAAAGGTAAAAAAAAAAAAAAAGAACCCCGAAGGTGTTCGATTAACGTTGTGCTTTCCTTCCTGTAGGATAAGGGCTGGAGCGAAGGCTGGCTGTCTCCCTCCACCCTCAAAGTGTACGTCGCAGCAATAGCGGCATATCATGACGCAGTAGACGGTAAATCCTAAGGTAAGCATGACTTAATCGTTAGGTTCCTCAGGGGTATGAGGAGACTAAATCCTCCTCGTTCTACCTCGGTACCCTCTTGGGACTTAGCCCTGGTGCTCAGAGCACTTCAGGGTCCTCCATTTGAGCCTTTGCAGTCTGTTGAGTTAAAAATCATGTCCAGGAAGACAGTCCTCCTGACTGCATTGGCCTCAAGCAAGAGGGTAGGGGACCTGCATGCACTTTCGGTCGACGAATCGTGCCTAGAATTCGGGCCGGCCAACTCTCACGTTGTCCTGAGACTCCGGCCTGGATACGAGCCCAAGGATCCTACCACTCCCTTTCGGGACCAGGTGGTGAACCTGCAAGCACTGCCTTCGGAGGAGGCAAACCCAGCCCTAGCTTTATGTCCCGTCCGCACAGTCCGCGCTTACGTTGACTGGACTCAAAGTTTCAGGACCTCACAGCAGCTCTTCGTCTGTTACGGAGGCCAGCAGAAGGAAAAGGCTGTCTCCAAGCAGAGGTTAGCCCACTGGATAGTGGATGCTATAGTTTTGGCTTACCAGTCCCAAGACGTGCCTTGACCGTTTGGGGTACGAGTACACTCAACAAGGAGTGTGGCTTCTTCCTGGGTGTTGGCTCAAGGCTCCTCGCTGACAGACATGTATAGAGCTGTGGGCTGGGCGACACCTAACACGTTCGCTAGATTCTATAGCCTCAGTGTAGAGCCGGTATCTTCCCGCATCCTCGCCCCCAGTGGCCAGTAGCGCTAAGTACTCATTCTTGTGTCGGCTTGCAACGCCACTCCCACCCTCTGGGCCGGATATGTGCGTCTATTGTCTCCAGTTGTGTTCCCCGGAAACGGCTAACCCTGTCGAACTCCTCCGTCATCCCTTCGGTATCAGACGTTGCGACCGGCTGATGCTAGGCCTACACCCGTATGCTTGTGGAACGTGTGTGTAGGCTGGGTTATGTTGCGGTCCCCTAATGGCTACCCCATATGTGTATTTTCATGGTATCAGCTACCCTATTGGCTAGCCCTGTGTCTTTCCCTGGACAGAGCCCACTCTGTCGTCTCTGGGCGTGTTCTTTCCCCCCTGGGACCAGGTTGGATCCACCCCAGAGACTGCCATAGAAAGTACTACCTGGTAGGTTAGTCCTTATGTGTATTCGCCACCTCTCCTTCCACTGAAGGATGTGGCTCCGCAGTGTGCCATCTCCCTGAGACAGGCTCGCTTTCCCATCGTTATCCAATAGTCATTCTGAGTGGGTCTTGCTGGAACAGCAGTGACTGACCTGCCCTGCCGGGAGCCCTGACTCCCACTCCAACATAGGAGTGGTCCGGTGAGCTCTGGCAGAATGCTGAAAGGGCCAGCATCCCTGGCGTGTTGGTAGGGATCCCAATTCGTCGGTCAGTTCCGACATACGTCGATCGTGACCGACTGAAAGGGAACGTCTCGGTTACGTATGTAATCCTCGTTCCCTGAAGGAGGGAGCGGAGACGTACGTCCCGTCGCCAGGTGCTGTTCTTTAGCTGAAGGCCGAGTCACTAGTCTCAGCTCCTCAGTTGAAAAAGCGATATGCGGTACTTCCGCTTCCGTATTTATACCCGCACTGCGGGCAGAGTGGGGACTGCATGCCAATGTTTATTGGCTTATTTCTATACACTCGAAGTAGATTGGGCTCCAAAAATAGATCCCAATTCGTCGGTCAGTTCCGACGTACGTCTCCGTTCCCTCCTTCAGGGAACGAGGGTTACATATATAACCGAGACGTTTTATCTTATCATTTAACCCATTGTACTGTATATTGAGTTCACTGTCATGTAAGCCACTATAAAAATAACTATAATAAGTAAATTTGTGTGGTGCAAGGTTTATGCAAACAACATATAAAGGCCTACATACACTTTTGACATCCTCTAATAGCAGGAAATCATGTTTAGCAACGGAGGATATAGATTCTTAAATTATGGGCTAGGATGAAAAAAAATTCTTAATATGTCCTACATCATTTGAAAGATATTAATAATCTGTAAATTGCAACAAACTTGTAATTAACACTTAAATTTCAAAATTTTAGTTATTCTTAGACATTTTAAATAGTAGTTTTAGCCAATAATTCTCAGGAATATGTTGTATTTCACGTTGTTGTGAAATTCTATAGAGGTATAGAGAAATTATGAAATTATAACTTCGGCTGTTGACCGAAAGGTTTGTGGTTCGTGCCCACCCAGGGACAAAGAGTGTTTAGCTTTCCTATAGCTCAAACAGTAGTGCGTGGCGCTAGCAACGCCAAGGTCATGGGTTCAATTCCCAGGGAAAGCAAGAATTGACAAAATGTAAAATGTGTACCTTGAATGCAATGTAAGTCGCTTTGGACAAAAGTGTCTGCCAAATGCATAAATGTAAATTAGATTCAAAAATTGCCTGCAGGCAATTTCTGATGACACTAATGCTGCATTAACACAGGGCGTAGGCGTCAACGCTTGACGGGGGCGTGACTGAAGACTGACGCGATCGTCATCGTGACAACAGCCAATTACTTGCCGCTTGAACCACAACACAACAAAAAAAAGTGCCTTTTTTGACAGCTAGTCTGTGAGACGAAATGGATGACGATTTGGTTGTATGTGCGGATGCGATTGCCCGTGTAGTTGTTGTCAGTGCACTGCAAACAGGCTCAGGCGACGTGGTGCTCGAAGCTGTTGGGTACATTCAATACTGAAAAAGCGCCGACAGCGGGGAGAATATCGCGTGCTGGTCCGGGAGCTGTGTCTGGATGGCTACTCAAGGATATTTGCATACAGCGATTTGATTGGATGACGCTGATGCTTGAAAAGTTGAGAAATCTTCAACTTCTTGTGTATTCATATATATCTTGTCAACTCACAACTTCAACGCGACGCGACGGAACCCACAATTCAGTTCGGCAATGGATGATGTCACCCATTCAAAGTAAATAGTAAGCGTTAACGCCTACGCCCCATGTGAATGGGCCGTAAGGCAGGCCCTAGTCAGTCAAGTGAGGATCTGCAGCAGAGCAGCCACAGTAGAAAAAGACAGCAGGAGAGACAGTAGAATTACAGACAGAGAAAGCAGGGACAGAACAACATGGAGGGACAGGAGGCAACACAGAGGGAGAGGATGTTGACATGATAATGACATATACAAAGCCAAATCAACCTGACCCTAAAGTTTTGCAAAAACAAATTATGAAAGACCGGACACTGGGTGTGTTTACATGCACGCTATTAAGCGGATTATGCCTAATAAACCGACAATGATCATGGTCATGTAAACGCGGTAACCCGTTTTCTTTTATCGGAGTAAGGTCATAAACGGCGTAAGCATAAGCCGGTCGGAACAGGTAGTTTTTGCCCCTTATCCCTGATTTCACACTGCATGTAAACGCATTAACCTGCTTTCTGTCGGCTTATTGAAGTGCGCATCTGTGATAGGTGACAAAAACGCAAACTTGGAGAAGATTTAAATGCATCCAGACAGAGCGAGCAAGCATATTGCATGAAATAAGGAACACTGGGTGCGTTTACATGCACGCTCTTAAGCGGATTATGCCTAATAAGCCGACAATGATCATGGTCATGTAAACGCGGTAACCCGTTTTCTTTTATCGGAGTAAGGTCATAAACGGCGTAAGCATAAACCGGTCGGAACAGGTAGTTTTTGCCTCTTACCCCTGATTTCACGCTGCATGTAAACGCATTAACGCATGTAAACTGCTTTCTGTCGGCTTATTGAAGTGCGCATGTGTGATAGGTGACAAAAACACAAACTTAGAGCAGATTTAAATGCATCCAGACAGAGCGAGCTAGCATTTTGCATGAAATAAGGACATATATCACAAACGCTTTTAAGACCCAGAAAATTGTAAAGATGTGTTCTCATCTCATGCAGCAGAAGTAGAAGAGGTTCAGTCAGAACACTGCATAACTGCATGAGGGATACTATGAGCTGTAAATCTCCCGCTGACACACTTTATTTAACATCACAACTGATGTAACATTAGGAAAACTCTGAGTCAGATACAAACATTATTATTTTTGACGTCACTACAAGAAAATAACCCGGTTTATTAATAAAGTCATGTAAACGGGGTTTGCTTTTAAGTTATTGAAAAGAACTCATGATTTCCAGCACATGATACATTATAAACAAGCACAGTCAGTTGCAGAGGTCGAAACAGTAACAATATATCCTAAAATATTAAGTATACTATCAAGTAAAAGTACTACTACTTTAAAACATCGTTCACGGTTTCACAGCATCATGGTATTAAACAATTATTTAATAAATAAACTGTATTATTAAATTATAGGTTCAGATGTTTAGCATGCCAAATATATCGCGGGCGTCTGCGACTCGTCTGCGATTCTTTCTGATCGCGTCTCTGATCATTCACACTGCGTGATTGTCACTCGCGTGCACGAGCACCGATTTGCTGATGATCTCGGGCATTTGTCGGCGATTTGGCAAAACCTGTCTGCGAGTCAAAATCGGGGCTAAAATCGGGCAGTGTGAACCTCGGCTTTACATGTCTGGTTTGCTTTTCATTTAGGCCCCGTCCACACGAAGCCAGAGTTTTCCCAATCCAATCTTTTTTTTCCTTGTTTTTTTCCCCCTTGTTTCAAGAAATATCTGCGTCTACATGAGATAACCGAAACCGACTCAAAACGATGTAGTATACATGCCAGGCCAGTGTGTGGCGCTGTAATTCTGCCACAGAAATACACTAAACGTGGCAACGTGGGGGAGAGGACGCTGGCGTTGTCTGTTCCCCGCTTCTCCACCCACAAATCATGTTAATGTACTATTATATTTAGATTTTATTTTATTTCCTTATGTTTGTGTCTAGTCTAACAGTCAGAGCTACAATTGGGACTTATGCTGATTGCTGGCAGCCACTGAGAGGACGTTGTTCGTCGTTTCGCCGTTTTCCACCGCTTCTCTAATGTTTATGTTTGAATTACTGCGGTTGGTTCTGGTTTGGAGGACATTTGATGTTTCTCGCCGCGGCTGCTCACTGGTGGTCTCCCTCGGGCTTAAGCTGCATGGTGGCTGAAGTTTGCACCGGGCTAGCGTCATCCGGGCCATCGTCATCGGCGTCCGGCATGATGTTGGGATGTTCCGCTTCTCGGCTGTGCCGCTGTTCCGTCCTGCATGCCCCGGTGTGTCCACAGAAGTGCCCGGAAAAATGTTCTGCCTCCTGCATGGTGCTGCGGCGATCCCCATCGTTTGAATCGTCAAGAAGACCCATCATATGGTCTTCAGCTGTCGTGCCTCGGCGATGTCATCGGGACACACTGCCGCTGGGGGAAATCTGAAACATGGAGTGGACCACAGTGTGCTGCGGAGCTAACAGAGACTTCCACCATCAGCTGTTTTCTGTCCACCATCAGCTCTGTTTCTGTTCACCATCAGCTCTGTTTCTGTTCACCATCAGCTCTGTTTTCTGTTCACCATCAGCTCTGTTTTCTGTTCACCATCAGCTCTGTTTTCTGTTCACCGTCAGCTCTGTTTCTGTTCACCGTCAGCTCTGTTTCTGTTCACCGTCAGCTCTGTTTCTGTTCACCATCAGCTCTGTTTCTGTTCACCATCAGCTCTGTTTTCTGTTCACCATCAGCTCTGTTTTCTGTTCACCATCAGCTCTGTTTTCTGTTCACCGTCAGCTCTGTTTCTGTTCACCGTCAGCTCTGTTTCTGTTCACCGTCAGCTCTGTTTCTGTTCACCATCAGCTCTGTTTTCTGTTCACCGTCAGCTCTGTTTCTGTTCACCATCAGCTCTGTTTTCTGTTCACCATCAGCTCTGTTTCTGTTCACCATCAGCTCTGTTTCTGTCCACCATCAGCTGTGTTTTTCTGTTTACTATCAGCTCTGTTTTCTGTTCACCATCAGCTCTGTTTCTGTTCACCATCAGCTCTGTTTCTGTTCACCATCAGCTCTGTTTCTGTTCACCATCAGCTCTGTTTCTGTTCACCGTCAGCTCTGTTTCTGTTCACCATCAGCTCTGTTTCTGTTCACCATCAGCTCTGTTTCTGTTCACCTTCAGCTCTGTTTCTGTTCACCATCAGCTCTGTTTTCTGTTCACCGTCAGCTCTGTTTCTGTTCACCATCAGCTCTGTTTCTGTTCACCATCAGCTCTGTTTCTGTTCACCGTCAGCTCTGTTTCTGTTCACCATCAGCTCTGTTTCTGTTCACCTTCAGCTCCGTTTCTGTTCACCATCAGCTCTGTTTCTGTTCACCATCAGCTCTGTTTCTGTTCACCGTCAGCTCTGTTTCTGTTCACCATCAGCTCTGTTTCTGTTCACCGTCAGCTCTGTTTCTGTTCACCGTCAGCTCTGTTTTCTGTTCACCATCAGCTCTGTTTCTATTCACCGTCAGCTCTGTTTTCTGTTCACCGTCAGCTCTGTTTCTGTTCACCATCAGCTCTGTTTTCTGTTCACCATCAGCTCTGTTTCTGTTCACCATCAGCTCTGTTTTCTGTTCACCATCCGCTCTGTTTCTGTTCACCATCAGCTCTGTTTCTGTTCGCCATCAGCTCTGTTTTCTGTTCACCGTCAGCTCTGTTTTCTGTTCACCGTCAGCTCTGTTTTCTGTTCACCATCAGCTCTGTTTTCTGTTCACCATCAGCTCTGTTTCTGTTCACCATCAGCTCTGTTTCTGTTCACCATCAGCTCTGTTTCTGTTCACCATCAGCTCTGTTTCTATTCACCGTCAGCTGTTCTCTGTTCATCATCAGCTCTGTTTCTGTTCACCATCAGCTCTGTTTCTGTTCACCGTCAGCTCTGTTTCTGTTCACCATCAGCTCTGTTTCTGTTCACCATCAGCTCTGTTTCTGTTCACCATCAGCTCTGTTTCTGTTCACCATCAGCTCTGTTTCTGTTCACCATCAGCTCTGTTTCTGTTCACCATCAGCTCTGTTTTCTGTTCACCATCAGCTCTGTTTCTGTTCACCATCAGCTCTGTTTCTATTCACCGTCAGCTCTGTTTTCTGTTCACCATCAGCTCTGTTTTCTGTTCACCGTCAGCTCTGTTTTCTGTTCACCATCAGCTCTGTTTTCTGTTCACCATCAGCTCTGTTTTCTGTTCACCGTCAGCTCTGTTTCTGTTCACCGTCAGCTCTGTTTCTGTTCACCGTCAGCTCTGTTTCTGTTCACCATCAGCTCTGTTTTCTGTTCACCGTCAGCTCTGTTTTCTGTTTACTATCAGCTCTGTTTTCTGTTCACCATCAGCTCTGTTTCTGTTCACCATCAGCTCTGTTTCTGTTCACCATCAGCTCTGTTTCTGTTCACCGTCAGCTCTGTTTCTGTTCACCGTCAGCTCTGTTTCTGTTCACCATCAGCTCTGTTTCTGTTCACCATCAGCTCTGTTTCTGTTCACCTTCAGCTCTGTTTCTGTTCACCATCAGCTCTGTTTTCTGTTCACCGTCAGCTCTGTTTCTGTTCACCATCAGCTCTGTTTCTGTTCACCATCAGCTCTGTTTCTGTTCACCGTCAGCTCTGTTTCTGTTCACCATCAGCTCTGTTTCTGTTCACCATCAGCTCTGTTTCTGTTCACCTTCAGCTCCGTTTCTGTTCACCATCAGCTCTGTTTCTGTTCACCATCAGCTCTGTTTCTGTTCACCGTCAGCTCTGTTTCTGTTCACCGTCAGCTCTGTTTCTGTTCACCGTCAGCTCTGTTTTCTGTTCACCATCAGCTCTGTTTCTATTCACCGTCAGCTCTGTTTTCTGTTCACCGTCAGCTCTGTTTCTGTTCACCATCAGCTCTGTTTTCTGTTCACCATCAGCTCTGTTTCTGTTCACCATCAGCTCTGTTTTCTGTTCACCATCCGCTCTGTTTCTGTTCACCATCAGCTCTGTTTCTGTTCGCCATCAGCTCTGTTTTCTGTTCACCGTCAGCTCTGTTTTCTGTTCACCGTCAGCTCTGTTTTCTGTTCACCATCAGCTCTGTTTCTGTTCACCGTCAGCTCTGTTTCTGTTCACCATCAGCTCTGTTTCTGTTCACCGTCAGCTCTGTTTCTGTTCACCGTCAGCTCTGTTTTCTGTTCACCATCAGCTCTGTTTCTATTCACCGTCAGCTCTGTTTTCTGTTCACCGTCAGCTCTGTTTCTGTTCACCATCAGCTCTGTTTTCTGTTCACCATCAGCTCTGTTTCTGTTCACCATCAGCTCTGTTTTCTGTTCACCATCCGCTCTGTTTCTGTTCACCATCAGCTCTGTTTCTGTTCGCCATCAGCTCTGTTTTCTGTTCACCGTCAGCTCTGTTTTCTGTTCACCGTCAGCTCTGTTTTCTGTTCACCATCAGCTCTGTTTTCTGTTCACCATCAGCTCTGTTTCTGTTCACCATCAGCTCTGTTTCTGTTCACCATCAGCTCTGTTTCTGTTCACCATCAGCTCTGTTTCTGTTCACCATCAGCTCTGTTTCTATTCACCGTCAGCTGTTTTCTGTTCATCGTCAGCTCTGTTTCTGTTCACCATCAGCTCTGTTTCTGTTCACCGTCAGCTCTGTTTCTGTTCACCGTCAGCTCTGTTTCTGTTCACCATCAGCTCTGTTTCTGTTCACCATCAGCTCTGTTTCTGTTCACCATCAGCTCTGTTTTCTGTTCACCATCAGCTCTGTTTCTGTTCACCATCAGCTCTGTTTCTATTCACCGTCAGCTCTGTTTTCTGTTCACCATCAGCTCTGTTTTCTGTTCACCGTCAGCTCTGTTTTCTGTTCACCATCAGCTCTGTTTCTGTTCTGTTTTCTGTGTTGGTTGATTGTTTGTAGTATTCTATATTTTTACTTGTTATTCATTTTTTGTTGTTATTTCCCCCCCCCCTTTGTTGCACTTTGAGATTCTTCGGAATGAAAAGTGCATTATAAATAAAATCTATTATTATTATTATTATTATTATTAAAAATGGAGAGGAATATTTGTGGCTAGAAGGGGTATAGCAGTTGTAGGAGGTGAGGCAAAATCTCACAATAAAATAACAATAAAGACATTTGCTCCTTAACAGATGTGTTTTATTAATGCTTACACCTACCCCAACCCAAAACATACCCGTACAGTAATGCAGAGACGGTCATTAAATGAGGCGATATTGATGTGCGTATGCCCAGTGCCCGTAGTTGTATCCCGTAACTCTTTCACCGTGCCGGACGTAGTGTGATGACATCACTGTTTCACAAAATATACAGATTCGCTGTACACACGAAAACGGAAGATTGTCGTTTTCAGATTTATCCACTCTGGGACCCGGTTTCAGAAAATATTGGATTCATGCTTCTAAAACGCCGGATCCGTGTGGACGAAACGCTGATACGGTACAAAATGTATACGTATACAGCTAAACGCGTCTCCGTGTGGACGGGGCCTGAGTTTCCCCTTTGTTCAGTTTTCCCGCCATTGTCATTTGAGTTCATTCCATCATCTGTGTCCTGTTAATTAGTTATGCATATCAGCTGTGTCTTGTCAATTACCTCATTTGCTCCTGTGTTTAGTTCTCAGTCTCCCCTCAGTGGGTGCGTTTACATGCACACCAGTAAGCTGATAACTCAGAAATATCAGCTTATTGAAATAATCAGTTTTCCCCGTTTACATGCACACCAGTAAACGGACAACGCAAGTAAACCACGTTTACATGACTTTATTAATAAACCGGGTTATTTCCTTCTAGTGCCGTCAAAAACAATAATGTCCGTATCTGTCTGGATGCATTTAAATCTGCTCTAAGTTTGTGTTTTTGTCACCTATCACACATGCGCACTTCAATAAGCCGACAGAAAGCAGTTTACATGCGTTACATGCGTTAATGCGTTTACATGCAGCGTGAAATCAGGGGTAAGAGGCAAAAACTACCTGTTCCGAACGGTTTATGCTTACGGCGTTTATGACCTTACTCCGATAAAAGAAAACGGGTTACCGCGTTTACATGACCATGATCAACCTCCACACATTTGCAGCGAGTTTTAGTAAACAGTACAGCTTGTGCATTTATTATTAAGTCAGCCATATTCACAGGATCATTTTATTATGGAAAGTGATAGAGATGCATCATTGTTAACATTCATTTTATTCTTGTATTTAGCCCTCAGGTATTCTTTACTAATTGGTCACACTCACAGATGACAAATGTGACCATTCACCGTTACTATTTTTGTGTTCTATATTTTAGTTTAATAATTTTTATTGAATATTTTGAAGAGATCTATAGGCTACTAAATAGGCTACTATTTGTGCAATAATTATTGTCAAGTAATGACCACTTAAAATATATTTCTTCTAATATTTATTATTATATCTATTTTAATTTGTGTAGTAGCCTAATTAAGGTTAAAATAGAGAATTCCAATTCAAAGAGGTAAATTAGATTCATTTTGTTGCTTAAAAAATAATAATGTTAATTTGTAATGCCATTATAGTTCGATAAGTTCTTTTTTATGAACTTATGCCTCAGTGCCGCCTAAAACAATATGTGATTAACCTTTAAAACATATGAAACTGGTGCGAGGCTTTGGCTACGGCTTCGTCCCGTCTTTTAGTCTTTGTGTCAGTGTGTTCTTCGATCCGCAGCGGCGCCGAGTGACATGGTTTTCAAGCTATTGTTATCTAATTTTTTGGCCTTCAGAACATCTTAAAATACACATATGTAGATCATAGAAATCAAAATTTTCTCGGGGGAGCATGCCCCCGAAACCCCCTAACATCTGTGATCTCAGTGATAATAAACCTGGCTACATTATTGGATCAATGCATGAACAATATGGAAGTCATATTTGTGTAGCCACAATGCCCGTCTGTTCATCTGGCAAACAGCCCGATGCCTCTCGCTTCTCCTGAGGTGCTTATCAGATCATGTTAATACGACTGATGGCCGGGGAAAGGCACCACGATGTCTGGAGACCACTCTTTGATCTCCCTTGGGAGACCTCAAACAGGCCCGTGGTGACTTTTATTACCTGCACGATATCTGACACCTTACAAACATCTAGACACACACACACACATAGAGGGTCCACCACGAGTATCGAAGGAATGTATGATTAAAAGTCACCCCAAAAACGTATTAAATGTATGCTTTTCTGTTTTTATATGTGTCTGAAATAATCAGGAAAATTATGCAAATGTAACTCAAGCTGTGTAGGCCCACAGACAGTGGAAAGCCTGTATTTGTGGATTCCCAGATCTCAGACTTATGATCCATGGTATCCTCGTAATCAGAAAAATGCGATCGTACCGAATCTTGTAAAAGAATTTACAGAACATGCATTATTACAAAATTACCAGCGCTGGAAATGAATCTTGCCTAGGGTGCCAGAAAGGCTAGAAACGGCCCTGGTTGGTCTGCCTGGAATAATTTGATGTTAATCTGCTTTATTTGGTAAAGATGGTCTACAGTAGCCTTAAGTTATCTCAGTTTCTAAAATAAACACTTGGTGCTTCTTCAAGATCTTGACTCTAGCCTATTTCTACAGTTATTTTTTCTCAATACAGTTAATTTAGAGTTAGTTTCATTTCTACAAACGGTGTAAACTCTGCAAGATTATAGATAAAAGATTCCCATTCCTCTGCCATTCTGTGATCGGCAATCTCTAACAATCAGCCTTACATTTTACGGCTGAACAATGTGTATCTCGTGATCACGCATTACAATGAGAAGGCGAATCTCAAGAATAGCCTGTAGAGGGGGGCTATCTGAACGTGAAAGTATGCGTTTTTCAGATCTATTGTGAAAAACCAATCCCCGGGACGAATGTGCGCAAGGATTCATACAGGGTTGGATCAACTGCTTGAGTAAATGAGGAGAGCATTTACATTTTTTGGGTGAGCTGTCCCTTTAAAGAAAAAAAATCCCTTTTATTTTTATCGGATCTGCTAATGGAGTATCTGTCAGGAAGAACATCGAGAGCAAAAACTCAGTAGCAGCGTCAGGACTTTGATAGCTTGCCTTCACATGTTAGGGATGCTGACTCTGTGCATGTTTTTAAAATACCACTGAAGACACACTTGTTCGCCGTGGCGTATTCTTCTTGATATGTTTATTATTATGGCACGAGCACCGATGGTGTGAGGACTCTATTGGAATTTCTCAGTCCATTTTTCTTCTTCCCCAAAGTGAATCTAAACATGCTTGAAAACTTTGCACACGCATCAGAAGTGGAGAAAATGTACATCTGATATGAGTTTCAGAATTAGGCGTGGCAAAATGGCTCGAGAGCGCCACCTACACATTTTTAATTAAGCGTAATTTCACATATGCGTATTGTTATGGTAAATCTTGGTGCAGCCACGTTCTGATGGTCATGAAGAAGTTAAGGATGTTCTGGTGCATTACGGTCAGGGCCCAGGTCAAAGGTCTCCGAGATTTGGCCCTAACCATCAGCCTTTCATGGCTGCGCAGACTGTATCTCGTGGTCACGCATTACAATGAGAATACTGATGGTGAACAGCTCGTGACCCCTGAGGGTGTGATAATGCCTGAAGGTGTGAACCCCTGAAGGTGTGATAATGTCTTAACCGCGTGCAATGCATGTGCTAATGTTAGGGGAAAACATCAGGAGATGGTGAACACTTTGCTGTGTATGGAAATGTACTGGTGGGGGCTGATGTTGACGAAGAGTATAAGAGATAGCAACTTCTGTTTTGCCGATACAGTATGAAATTCAGCAGACACATATAACAGCCCAACACCAACTGTTATAATGGAGATACTTCTCCATTGTAGAAGCTTTTACTATTTTGCCAGACATTGTTCTTTAAGGAACTCCTCCTAAAGATTTAATCAGATCATCATCATATTTGGTCAGTCTAATCTAGAGGCCTTGGTGATGTTAGATTGTGAAGATCTTCAGTTTTCGCTGAAGGGCGGGTCTGTGATGTGCTCATAAAGTTCAATGTTTCACCATGACATGTTGTTGTTACTCGGGCATACAATGAGAGCAGAGCACAACAGACAACTCCGGATAGAAGAGGAGAAGAGAAGATTAAAAACAGTGAACAAAGAGTTATCCTCACAGTGGAGGATTGATCAGATGAAGAAGGTTATCAGACGAATGGAAAGATTGAGTCAGAAATAAATGAATGGCGTTGAGTGTTGTGTTGACTTTTAATATTGATGAGCCTCATCAACACTCATTCAACAAGACATTCAGGATCATCAGCAGATCATCTCACTTTATTCTGACTTCATTATTCCACTCAGGATATATGACAAAAGACTATTTAACTGCTCTACTGAAAGACAATGCGGTTATTTGTGGATAAACATCAGTAATGCCACCCTCACAAATGGACTCTTCCAGACTCCCCCTCCTCTGCTCGTGATGTGGACTGCTCCAAAACTTCCCGGAGAACAAGAGTTCAGACAGTGAGGATGCAGAGATGTGCTTGTGTAGAGTTATTAACAGTTAAAGTGGTCAGAAGGGACAGACTTTGTGGATTGTGTGTAAGTATCTTCTCTTCATTAGTGATTACTATATTGCTAAGAGACATTAAGGAGCGCTCCCGCGGCATTCCGTCTGAATGTTTACATTAATAATTCGGTTTGCACGTTATCTTGCCGCCTAAATACATTGTCTTGATGCCATATAATCTTCATGTGTTCTTTATCGGTGAAGTATTTGATGTGCACTTATATTATACTGTGTGGATTTAAAACTGTGTCTCAGGAACAAGTGAGACGTTGATCGAGTTTGTATTCATATATTCGGGGTTATATCTATTTCTTTAACATGCTTGATAAGTTCTATTTGCGTGCCCTTCCCAGTTCAGTGTATTTGGGAGTTAAAGGAATAATTAAAGGAGGATATCAAATCTTCGTTTATTGCAGAAAATCAGAAAGCGTAAAAGAGTCTGATTATGCATGTAACTGTTCGGCTTTTGCCCCCGTTGTGTTGCCTCATCCGAGGTTTCTGAAGTGGTGTTTGCATGAATTAAGACCCAGCTCGCTATGGAAGGATATCGCGGACAATTTTCAAAAGGAATTGCAAATTGTAATTTGTAAAAAACACATTTTAAATTTGTGAACGCATAAAATGTGACATAAATAAATAAATTGCCTTAATGCCATATAATCTTCATGTGTTCTTTATCGGTGAAGTATTTGATGTGCACTTATATTATACTGTGCAGTGCGAGAGCATAAACATTGATTGAGTTTGTATTCAAAGATTCGGGTTATATATATTTATTTAACATGTTATTTATTATGCTGCTCATAACTAATATTTAAGTACTGCTTTATAGATATGTGATTGTTTATAGATCAGTGGTTGTTTATAGATCTGTGATTGTTTATAGATCTGTGGTTGTTTATAGAACAGTGATTGTTTATAGATCTGTGATTGTTTATAGATCTGTGGTTGTTTATAGATCAGTGATTGTTTATAGACCTGTGATTGTTTATAGATCTGTGATTGTTTATAGATCTGTGGTTGTTTATAGATATGTGGTTGTTTATAGATCTGTGATTGTTTAAAGGTCTGTGGTTGTTTATAGATCTGTGGTTGTTTATAGACCTGTGGTTGTTTACAGATCTGTAGTTGTTTATAGATCTGTGGTTGTTTATAGATCTGTGATTGTTTATAGATCAGTGATTGTTTATAGATCAGTGATTGTTTATAGATCTGTGGTTGTTTATAGATCTGTGGTTGTTTATAGATCAGTGGTTGTTTATAGATCAGTGGTTGTTTATAGATCTGTGGTTGTTTATAGACTGTGGTTGTTTATAGATCTGTGATTATTTATAGATCAGTGGTTGTTTATAGATCTGTGGTTGTTTATAGTTCTGTGATTATTTATAGATCAGTGGTTGTTTATAGATCTGTGGTTGTTTATAGACTGTGGTTGTTTATAGATCTGTGTGGTTGTTTATAGATCTGTGTGGTTGTTTATAGATCTGTGGTTGTTTATAGATCAGTGGTTGTTTATAGATCTGTGGTCGTTTATAGATCTGTGGTCGTTTATAGATCTGTCGTTGTTTATAGACTGTGGTTGTTTATAGATCTGTGTGGTTGTTTATAGATCTGTGGTTGTTTATAGATCTGTGATTGTTTATAGATCTGTGATTGTTTATAGATCTGTGGTTGTTTATAGATCTGTGGTTGTTTATAGATCTGTGATTGTTTAAAGGTCTGTGGTTGTTTATAGATCTGTGGTTGTTTATAGAGCTGTGGTCGTTTATAGATCTGTGGTCGTTTATAGATCTGTGGTCGTTTATAGATCTGTGGTCGTTTATAGATCTGTCGTTGTTTATAGACTGTGGTTGTTTATAGATCTGTGTGGTTGTTTATAGAACAGTGATTGTTTATAGATCTGTGGTTGTTTATAGATCTGTGTTTGTTTATAGATCTGTGATTGTTTATAGATCTGTGGTTGTTTATAGATCTGTGGTTGTTTATAGATCTGTGATTGTTTAAAGGTCTGTGGTTGTTTATAGAGCTGTGGTTGTTTATAGATCTGTGGTTGTTTATAGACTGTGGTTGTTTATAGATCTGTGTGGTTGTTTATAGATCTGTGTGGTTGTTTATAGATCTGTGGTTGTTTATAGATCAGTGGTTGTTTATAGATCTGTGGTCGTTTATAGATCTGTGGTCGTTTATAGACTGTGGTTGTTTATAGATCTTTGTGGTTGTTTATAGATCTTTGTGGTTGTTTATAGATCTTTGTGGTTGTTTATAGATCAGTGATTGTTTATAGATCAGTGGTTGTTTATAGATCTGTGATTGTTTATAGATCTGTGATTGTTTATTGATCTGTGGTTGTTTATAGTCTGTGATTGTTTATAGATCTGTGGTTGTTTATAGATCTCTGATTGTTTATAGATCTGTGATTGTTTATAGATCTGTGGTTGTTTACAGATATGTGATTGTTTATAGATCTGCGATTGTTTATAGACCTGTGGTTGTTTAAAGATCTGTGATTGTTTATCTAACTGTGGTTGTTTATAGATCTGTGGTTGTTTATAGATCTGTGGTTGTTTATAGAGCTGTGGTTGTTTATAGATCTGTGGTTGTTTATAGATCTGTGGTTGTTTATAGACCTGTGATTGTTTATAGATCTGTGGTTGTTTATAGATCTGTGTGGTTGTTTATAGACCTGTGATTGTTTATAGATCTGTGGTTGTTTATAGATCTGTGTGGTTGTTTATAGATCTGTGGTTGTTTATAGATCTGTGTGGTTGTTTATAGATCTGTGGTTGTTTATAGATCTGTGGAGGCGCTCAACCCAAAGGAACAATGTTTGTGGTGGAAGCATAATGATGTGGGGATGTTTCAGTGGGAATCTCATCAAGGTCGAAGGACTCATGAAAAAGGAAGACTACGAGAAGTTTTTAAAAGACAACCTCAGACAATGTGCAACAAAACTTGGTTTGGGTCAATGTTTCGTCCTCCATCCTCACTTGTGGGGGTGTTCAAGAAAGCAGGTTATGTGGCATACCCGGGTATGTTTAAAGCCCTATTCAGACGGGATTAGTTTAACATGGGGAGATGGGGTAAAGTAATTATACACCGAGGTTCTCTGTGATTTTAGTCCCGTCCGAAAGTGCCATCTCGTTAATCATTACGGATAATGTCAGTAAAGATTACAGAGACTTTTACCTTCTGTAAAAAGGTCCGGAAAAATGACCTCATGGTCGAATTCCGTCATTTTTCTGTTTAAAAGTTTAACAAAGCGGTTTTGCGAGCATGGAGGCGCTTGAAGCATTTGGTTTGGTTGTAGGTGGTGGGACAACATTGGCAAACCTCCAGTATTTTCTGCAGCACATTTAAAGCAAAAAGAAAATCAAAAGCACTAATTAGAAGCACAACACTTATTTTAGCTCTAGGAAAAGTGTCTTTTACAACACAATCCAATCAGAATCGTTAGACCGAACCTACCTAACTGTTTTATAAAACACACACACACACACACACACACACACACACACACACACACACACACACACACACACACACACACACACACATATATGGTCAGTGTATATTTTGGTCATTTGATCTTCCTTATAGAAACAGATATTCAAAAACAAAAAACTTCTCCTTTTTTTTCATAAAAAAAGAAAAAGAAAAACAAGAATTCAGCTTGATTTTTTTTTTTTTGTTCGGAGGTAGAAAAGGAATAAACGGCTTGAATATTCGATTTCTACACGTGGAGGGAATTATACGCCCCTTTCTGCTGATTGGTCAGCCGAAGATCAAACTGTTCTTCCTCAGTTCCGCACAGCAGAGTAAAAGTCCTCTACTGCTACAGTATAGGCCTACAGCTTCTTAACGAGTGTATTAGAGCTACATCTTATCTTTTATTAATCAATCAGGCTCAACACAACCCCTACCCACGGGGAAAGAGCCTAGACAGGGTTTTCTTCTGTGTATAAATTCACATAGGGCCTACACTTCGTATCAGCTGGGTATGGCAGGATGACAGCTGTCCACCCTGGTTGCCCAGTCTTTAAAATATGTGTTAATTAAGTTACAAATTAATATAATTAGTTCTAAATTAAAATTGTTGTGTCCTCACACTTATCAGACATTTTCTGTTTCTGTCAGTCTCTCTCTTCTTCATATAGTTACAGCTCTTTCTTTAAACATCATCAGCTCCTCCTGTAGTTGTTAACTTCCTCAGATCTGTACGCATTTAAAAAACAATTTAATTTACAAGCCTAAACCCAATAACTGTGCTCTTATAACCCGGCTGTGAGTGAAGGGGAAGTGTCTTATGATCAGGATGAGGCTGATTCAGAAAAACAAACTAGGTGTCTTTAAATGGTTTTATTCTTGTTATAAAGTCCCTCTGACATTCAGACATAATCTGCAGTACAAGATGAGAGAAGAAAGGGAAGTCACAGTTACATATTTATAGGCCACCCAGCGTCCTCAGTGGATGGGTGAGGGCTTCTTGATAATCAGAGAAAACACAACTTACATGGTATTAGTTAAAGCGGCGGTGAAATGCTGTTTCCTGCACACTGAGCTTTTTACACCTTTAAAGACTTGGATTGCCATCCTAAACATAGACAAAGTTTCAAAAACTAATGTTGGACGTTTGATGGAGTATTTCTGTGTCAAAAATACTCCTTCCGGTTTCTCACAAGTTACTGAGAGTTTTTTTCGAGTATGGCTCGGCTTGACGTTAATAGAGCAGAAGGTCCTTGTATGGGCCGTACGGGCTCTTCTCCCGGTAGGGTGCGCGCGCGAGTGACTAGAGCGAGAGAGGAAACGCACGCCCATAAACACTCGCTCAGCTGCAGATCCAGTCGTCCGTGAACACTTCTGTCGTTATAGTCCGCGCCGCGCTCCACTTTATTCCTATGAGTGACGTCGAGCGACTTCAACGCTTCAGCACAGCATTCTGGGAAGGCAGCGCTGCATTTGAACCGATTTGAACGCAGAAATGACGGGAAGCTTCACAACATCGCTTCAGTCGCGTCTCAAAGTGGATCTCCACGGTCACTGCTGTCAGGACTTCACCAAATCATACCAAAGAAGTGTGTTTCTGACGGAGCGGTCCCAGCGATAAAGGTTCGGTCCTGCTTTGGAAGCAGCCGGTGAGTTAAACTGCTTCAGATGTCTGTGCTGTCGGCTATCGTCGCGTGAGGAAACATCAGTAAACGACACGATCGCGTGCTTCGTCATTCAAATGCGCTAACGGACTCCATTGCTGTTCTCTGTATAACGTTACACTAGTCTGACGTGCAAAACCGTTTTGCTTGCTACTGCTAAGGTTTAGTCGCATACAATAGTCCATAAACCGAATCATGTCCTCATAAACTGCGAGTAAACACACACAAATGTTGACAGGCCACTAAATACAGTCCATACCACAGAGACGGACGTCCTGCTGCTGCTGCTTCTCCTGTTCAGTTTATTTCAGCCTCCGGATCTGATTCTGGATCATATCTATTAGCTGAGATCGATAGCGATGGGTTTCTTCATGCTTGAGGACGTCACCGCTTTGCGCATTCGTCATTCTTTAGCTCCGCCCACACGATACGCCTCATCATTCTTTAGCTCCGCCCACACGATACGCCTCCAGGCGCTCGGTTTTTTCCGGAAAGACTCGGTACAGCCCATATTTCTTTTATAAATATGATAAAACTAAAGACGTTTCGGAGATATGAAGGATGCAATACTACTCTATAGGTACTCAAGATTGACATGAGATATTAATTAATAAATTAATGAATATATTATTAGTTATATTATTATTAATATATTATTAGTATAATTATATATTAATAATATATAATTATACTAATAATATTTTAATAATAAATTAAATATTTTAAACACTAATACAAAAAGGAACAATTGCATTGACTTGGGTCTATTATAACGTTCACGCGAGAACTGATAACTGACAACCGGAGAACAACAGAGAGGTTAAAATACATATGGTATGTTGGGCAAGCAGAATGCACATAGCCTACATGTTTGTTGTTGTATATAATTTACCTGTATTTTATACGAATTCGAATGTAGGCTAAATAAAATGCGCTTTTTATTAACAATACGACACGTGCGTCTCAACGTGACCAGGTAGCCTGACATGGAGGAGCGACTTATTTTCTGGCAAATAGCGACGGTCAACAATAAAATTTGCTGTAGGCTAGGGATGTGCGGTATACCGGTACTAGAAAAATACCGCTATATATTTTATTTAAAACGGTAAGAGATCATGATTTTGCACATTTCGGTATATGCTGCTGTTCCGATGTTCACCGCTAGATGGCAGCGCGCTACACAAACTGACCCGAAACAACCTGCAAATGTAACAACAAAATGGATAAAGCAGTTGAATCTCACTCAAGATGCCCAAAACAAATAAATAAAGAGAGGAGTAGAAGTGAGATGTGTAACTACTTTGCTAATAAAACTGATGAAGAACCATCAAACCTAGCCAAGAAGCGTTTTTCACTATCCTGACTTTAAGACTTCCTAAGAGATCGACAGGTCAGTGAATCATTCAAAGTTTCAAACCATCTCATTTAGACATCTATTTTCTTTTAACACTGATCCATGCACACACACAGCCTAACATAAGATCGAATACCACAATCTCCAGTGTTCGTTTCAACCAATGACATTTAGATCTCATAATATTTGCAGGCGTACTATTGCACTATTTACATTCGCGTTAGACACACCCGACTGTGTCATTTTGAGATTTTTGCTGAAATTATTTCTCACAAGAAAGTTTTCTAATGACTGATTTGATGTGATAAGCTTTGCTGATTAATTTACTTATAAACATTTGTGGTAATTTCCCACTTATAAACTCAAGAGGGGGGAATTTATGGTGGGAAAGTGACGTCAATGCATACCCTCTATACTGTAGCAGTGGAGGACTTTTACTCTGCTGTGCGGAACTGAGGAAGAACAGTTTGATCTTCGGGTGACCAGCAGAAAGGGGCGTATAATTTCCTCCACGTGTAGAAATTAGGGGTGTGCATTGGCACTGCCTTCACGATTCGATTCGATTACGATTCACCAGGTAACGATTTGATTCGATTCGATTCTACGATGCATTGGGATGCATCAAAATTCTACTGCACACAAAGCAAATTTTTCATCAGTCATGAGGCAATACAAGCAGATATTAAACAACAGATTGTATTGGCTGCTATGTGTCTCCTGTATCTTTGACATAAAAGTTATTAAATAAAATAAAATGTAATTAAATAAAATTAAATAAAATGCAATTAACCCTTAAATGCATGACTGTTTCACCAAACATTCTTACATATTCGGGTTGTTAGCCACCCAGATCTATATTTAACATGGATAGACCTCTACCTGTCGTGATAATATATAAAACTCCTGATTTTAGAGTAGCAGCTACAGAAGAATAAAATAAAACCTATTTCGTTACCTTTTGGAGCTTGGAAGGATTCAGTTTAAGCAGATGTTTAATACCATCATCATATGACCTCGTCAGAGTTTACCAGTATATTCAGCATCTGCCTCATATTCGCCATCTCCAGCATATTCTCCAAACTCATTTTCAACGTCTTCAAAATCAATATTTTGATCACTGACAGCTTCTTGACCACATCCATCATCAAGAGACAGTGACACTAACATATGATTGTGTTTAGTACTTGCTCTCTGAAGTAAATCACTAACCCATTTCAAGTTTTGCAGATTATAATTATTGTTTCGTTTTCTGTCAGAGGTAACTATGAGTGAAACGTCACTTCATCATTGGGTGTCAGACATTGCCACCTTGTGGAATAAAGGGGAATTGCACATAATCAATTATGGCACTTTGCCGCATCGATGCTGAATCGTTCATGCCCCGCATCGCGGTGCATCGCCGAATCGATTATTGTTGACACCCCTAGTAGAAATCGAATATTCAAGCCGTTTATTCATTTTCTACCTCTGAATGAAAAATAAAATGAAAAAATAATCAAGCTGAATTCTTGTTTTTCGTTTTTGAAAAAAACAAAATCAAAAAACGGCTCCTTTAAAAAAATATCCGTTTCTATAAGGAAAATCAAATGGACAAAATATACACTGACCCATATGGCAGTTGCTTCAATGCATTTAGGGGTGTGGTCCTGGTCAAGACAATCTTTTTCACACACAATCATTTCTAATTGGGCATCGTTTAAATGCCACGGCCTACCTGAGCATTGTTTCTGACCATGTCCATCCCTTTATGACCACCATGTCCCCATCCTCTGATGGCTACTTCCAGCAGGATAATGCACCATGTCACAAAGCTCAAATCATTTCAAATTGGTTTCTTGAACATGCCAATGAGTTGACTGTACTAAAATGGCCGCCACAGTCCCCAGATCTCAACCCAATAGAGCATCTTTGGGATGTGGTGGAACGGGAGCTTCGTGCCCTGGATGTGCATCCCACAAATCTCCATCAACTGCAGGATGCTATCCTATCAATATATTTATTATTTATTTTGTCATCTAACACATGGAACTGCATTAAATTAATTAGTATTAAAGCGTTAAATGCAATGAAAATTAGATGTTTATCTGCTTACCCCTAGTCAATCCAACATGAACACAAATGAAGATTTTTAACTCCAATTGTTGTAGACTTGTTTAAGTGTAATGTAGTCATTTATATTGAATGTGTGTACTGTTCTGTTATTTTTTGTCCTGACCATCGTCTTCCGAGACAATGTGATCATAGCCTCTGATGTGTTGTTTAAAGGGTCAATAAACCCCCCTGTTGCAATGGTGTTTTTTCACACCTTCGATTTGAAAAGGCTTCTTAAAAGGGGAGTGGTCGACTGTGAAAAGGTGGGATGGTATTGTGTGGAAAGAGGGAATTGTTTGCATAAATAGGGGAGTGTCATTATGTGCATTAAGATTAGCGATACCAACAGCAGCAGTTACAGCGGTTCTGAGACATGTTCTTGGTTCCCGTTGGCATTGTTTACCACAGTGAGATTAAATGAGGGATGAGTACAGAGAATGAGAGAGCTCTGAGACATTAAGTGGCGTGCAGCAGAGACCGCAAGTTTTTCAGCTCTTCAAATCAACATTCAGTGAGAAATGAACATAAATGTTATTCTGTATGACAAAATATTTTGCAAACGTGATAATTAAACTATATTTGTCCAAATATGCACGCCGTTTGGCAAGATGAACAACGCGCCGACGTGATAAGACTAAGAGAACATGAACCACTCACGAACGTGCTTTCAATGCGATAGAGGTGTAATGCTGCCTTCAGGTGCTCTCAGAATTATCATAAATACGAGTTTCCTAGATAAAAATTGCACACATTTCGAAACTTGAATGCAAGGATTTCGTAATCACGACTTCAGAAGTCGGAATGATGCAATTTCCGATGGCAGGTGAAGGCAGCATAATGCTAGATCGGTAAAAGCGAAGGGGTTTAGGTTTCATAGTCTTGACCGCATATCTGAAGCACAGAGCGACACGCTCGGTTGCCGTGACGATCCGCACTGTCTATCACTCGGCAGCTAAATCTATATTTGTCCAGATATGCAGCACGCTGTTTCACTAAGAGCCCGAACACATGCGCTATAGTGCATGTCTATGACCACAAATAAAACGAAAAGGTGGCTTTTGATTCTTATTTCATCAAAAATATTGTTCATTAGCCTATAGATCGGTTATTTTGAACACCTGACATAAATAAGATGGTCAACGCTTGCAGGTTCGGCCTGGGATTCCTCAGGTTAATTTTACTTTACCGAGCCTTGGTAACAAAAAGGCTTCGACAGACGGCGACCGGTTACAGCTCGCTCGGCGCCCACGTTACTTCGTATCAGCACAACGCCTCACTTTCCTCCTTGACTTTTCGTACGCTGCTTTCAAAACTTCCCTAACATACAATAATGATGGAAGATGATGAGCCTGACAGAAGTGACTGTCTCATGTATATTAACTAAATTATCTTGTATGCATACTACAGCGCAGGGATTGGATTGAATGAGCTTTATGTCATGAATATATATCGAGAATCGCTCGGAGCGGTCGACGTCAGCATGTCCCCACCAGCCCATACATGGACGAAAAGCCCGCGCTGACGTCCGATTCCGTGACGTCGCTCCGACTAAACTTTTCAAACCGGAAGACAGAAATCGCTCTAAAAAATGCAAAAATAAATATGTTTCACTTATGAATTAGAATAATGAGTACCTTCAGTTTTTTCAATAATGTGCAACCTACACATATCTGTTTATATCTCAAAAAAAGTGTTTTGGGGTTTCATGACCCTTTAAGTCTAATGTTGTAATTTATATTGACTGCTTGTATTGTGTTATGTTATTTCTTGTCCTGATCTGCCAGGGACTACAGATGGAAAGTAGCCAGTGGGCTAAATCTGGCGTATTTACATATATGTTCATCAATATGCACTCACCCATTTTAAATAAATAATTTGAATAATAATAATTAAAAAAAACATATTCTGAGTTGGCTGAACTTACTCTTGGACGCATTTTTGGAACCAGCATACCTCGAGTAAGCAAGGTTTGGGTTAATCAATCGAGAGTTCAAGGTATATATTGCAATATGTTAACAATGCTTTCTGAAATACCCCCCTGGTGAAGAACTGCCTCCAAACTAGCAAAGTGAGTCCTTGACTGGCTTCCATAAAACCCAGACTTGAATCCAATATAAAATCTGGGGGGCACACTGAAGACCAGAGTCTATGCCAGGAAACCAACAAATCTGGAGGAGCTTGAGAGAATTGCTAAGGAGGAATGTTTGGGTCAATGTTTTGACTTCCACCATGATAACCTCACTTCTGGTAAAGAACTTCCTCCAAACAAGCAAAATGAGTCTTTCACTGAAGACCAGAGTCCATGCCGGGAGACCAACAAATCTGGAGGAGCTTGAGAGAATTGCTAAGGAGGAATGTTTGGGTCAATGTTTTGACTTCCACCATGATAACCTCACTTCTGGTAAAGAACTTCCTCCAAACAAGCAAAGTGAGTCTTTCACTGAAGACCAGAGTCCATGCCGGGAGACCAACAAATCTGGAGGAGCTTGAGAGAATTGCTAAGGAGGAATGTTTGGGTCAATGTTTTGACTTCCACCATGATAACCTCACTTCTGGTAAAGAACTTCCTCCAAACAAGCAAAGTGAGTCTTTCACTGAAGACCAGAGTCCATGCCGGGAGACCAACAAATCTGGAGGAGCTTGAGAGAATTGCTAAGGAGGAATGTTTGGGTCAATGTTTTGACTTCCACCATGATAACCTCACTTCTGGTAAAGAACTTCCTCCAAACAAGCAAAGTGAGTCTTTCACTGAAGACCAGAGTCCATGCCAAGAGACCAACAAATCTGGAGGAGCTTGAGAGAATTACTAAAGATGAATGGGCTGCGACTCAGGAGACATGCCTGAAACTTGTTGAGATCTACAACAAATGACTAAAGGCTGTCATCAAGCAAAAGGGAAACACTGTTGACTATTAGCATCAGAGGGCTAATAATTATACCCTGTAGACTACTTATAATATGGTTTCTATTTGTATTTTTAAAAAAAAACTCCAACTATTATGTTTAGAAATGCTGTGTTGAAAGAAATTATTGCTCCTTAAAACGGCACTTGGGAATGATTTAATAAATAATGAAACATTTCATAGGGGGCTAATAGTTTTGTCTTTCACTGTATGTCCTTTCACAAAAATTTGAATTTTGATAGTAAAAGTTAAATTAATTTTTTCTCTCATTTCAGGCATGATGGAAGAGAGCGAGGAGCGTGAAGAACTGAGTGAATTGGAGGAGGAAGATCATGTCAAACCTGAAGAAAAAACGTTGAGTCGCTTAAAGACTAAAAAGACATTTATGAAGAAAACAAGAGCCGAGAAATCTACAACCTGCACTCAGTGTGGAAAGAGTTTCACAAGGAAACATAGTCTTGAGCGGCACATGAGAATCCACACTGGAGAGAAACCGTACTCATGTGATCAGTGTGGAAAGAGTTTCACACAATCATCAAACCTTAAGAAACACATGAGAATCCACACCGGAGAGACACCGTACTCATGTGATCAGTGTGGGAAGAGTTTCCCTGCTTCATCAAGCCTTAACGCACACATGAGGATCCACACTGGAGAGAAGCCATTCAAGTGTGATCAGTGTGGGAAGAGTTTTACTGCTTCATCAAACCTTAAAGAACACATGAGGATCCACACTGGAGAAAAGCCGTTCTCATGTGATCAGTGTGGGGAGAGTTTTACTGCTTCATCAACCCTTAAAAAACACATGATGATCCACACCGGAGAAAAGCCGTTCTCATGTGATCAGTGTGGGAAGAGTTTTACTGCTTCATCAACCCTTAAAAAACACATGATGATCCACACCGGAGAGAAGCCGTTCTCATGTGATCAGTGTGGGAAGAGTTTCACACGATCAGCACACCTTAAAGAACACATGATGATCCACACCGGAGAGAAGCCGTTCTCATGTGATCACTGTGGGAAAACATTTATTTTGTCATCAAACATGAAGACACACCTGAGAGTTCATATGAAGGAGAAGCCACATCCATGCTCTGTGTGTGGAAAGAGTTTCTCACTGCTGCAATATTTACACACACATCAGAAAATACACACTGGTGTGAGAGAGTACATGTGCTTTGAGTGTGAGAAGACTTTTACTACAGCAACACATTTAAAACAGCATCAGAGAATCCACACTGGAGAGAAACCTTACAAGTGTTCACACTGTGACAAGAGATTCAGAGTGTCAGGACATCTGAAAACACACGAGAGGATCCACAGCAGAGAGAAACCTTACAAGTGTTCACACTGTGACAAGAAATTCAGTCGGTCAGATAACCTAAAAACACACGAGATGATCCACAGCAGAGAGAAGCCACATGTGTGATCCAGCGTTTCCTCCAAAGGAAGCAAGGGTGCCTCCTCAAAGCAAAAAAACAAAACAAAAACTAGATTACATGAAAGAATCCAAAATAATCAACGATATTTGATATTTGACTTTGAACAAAGACATTTGTTTTACTTTGTTACCCCCCCCCCCCTTTTATCAGTGGGGCTGTTTGGGATTCCTAAAGACAGAGAGATGTTGAGGGCCTGTAGGCCAAATGTGTGCCACACCTGTAGTCCAGTGGGGGAAGATTGGTCTGATTGGTCAGTTTGAATGTCTCAGGGTTTCAGTCACATGGTCACGGGATGGATAAAAGAAGATTGCAACTGTTGCTCGGGGCTCTTTTCCTCTGACGCTGTCTTTTGCTCTGGCTGTCGCTTCTAGGGGCCTTCTTTGGCTCTTCACTTTGCTCTCTCTTTCTATCTTTCTATCTCTCTTTATCTCTCTCTATCTCTCAGGTAACATTCTACACATGCTGGGTACGATTAATGGTATAAGTTTTATCATCTTATTCATCTATTTTGTAACTATTTTAAGTGTAACCATAACTGGATTTTGTCATTAAATTCTTTCAGTTATAAATGATTTGCTAACTAGTTTTGGTTTGGTATTGACTTTGAAGTGCTCCCTATTGCAATACAATATAGTCACATTAAAGCAACGCTCTCCCACATATTTTGCTATTGTAACTGCGCTTATTTCCGTCGTTGGTATAAGTTGCAGTGGGTGGTTATAGACAAGAAATGTACAGTTTTCTACCATCACGCTGATAACGTTTCTTTAGTCGTTCGGCAACCCTGCAGTCAGAACCACTGTAGGCCATCCACCCTTACATACAAAATAATCAATATTACAGTAATAAAACAAAGCAAATATTAACAAAATCTATGATTAAAAGAGTACAAGTACCTGTTTTTTATGAAGTAATACTGTCCAACAGCAACACCCGCTGTTGAAGTTACAGAAGGAGGTGCGCCTCCTCTCTCGCCATTGACTTAAAGCAGATTCCCTAATGCGTGACTTCATGTGATATATTGATATGATTGGATATGATGGGATATGATTGAATATGATGTTTCGTGCAGTTAATCTTGCCTCTTGTTTTCGTGCGGATTCACAGACCGGCCTGAAGAAAATGATGGCGATAATGGGAAGACTAATTAAAGTATACAACTCTGCAACTTCTAGACCGCTTTGTCACATCAAAATCAAACTTTAAATGACCTGAAAGCCACTTGTGCGGTTTTTAGTGAGCACAGCTTGGGGAAATTAAAGGTACATCATCGTATCTGTGTACAGTGTTGCCTACATGTACAAGCTTGACGATGATTGCTGAAAATAGATTAGTTCACAAATAATATACTGAAGGGTTGGGTCAGAAACCCTTGTCTCTTCAACATTTTAATATAATAATTTCTATTTTCAATAAGTGATTCAAGTATACTTTGTCATATGTTTGCTGTGAAGTGTTTAATCACTTCGAACGATTCGATCAAAGCAATTCGAGATTTTACTTTCTCGAATCGCAAGTAAGTCTATCCGAAATACTCTGTATTTGCTGTATTGCTTGGTGTATTAATTACTTGAAGGAAGATACATTTCGTTTCTGCACTTATTCTTTTCATTCATAACTTTGTTCCGGGAGCTACTCACAAATTGCACTTTAACCAGGGCAGTTTGAAGCGCGCTGTACGCAATCGCCAGCCGTTATTAAATAATAATTGTTGGCTTTACTCTGTCATTTTTATATATGAAGCTGCATCGCTGCGGCAAATAAAAAAGAAAAGAAAACGCAATGGCCCTCATTTATCAAAAGTGCGTACACCAAATTTTCAGCGTACACCCAAACCCACGGTGACTGAGATTTATCAATATTGATGTTGGCGTACGGCACGCTCAAATCCTACGTCAGGAGGTGGTGTATGCACACACACATACACATACACACACACGCGCGCTTATCCTACACCAGCTCAGGAGGCAGTGTACGCTTGCTTTGAGTTAGTGTGAAAATGCACAGAAAAACAATTCCTAACACCACAAACCACACTGACAAAGATATGCTATATTATGACCCACTGTATAAAAAACAACAACAACAACAACATAGTTATTGCGGCGTATATACTCCAAAATTAATCCAAACGCCGCGGCAGGCTAAGACATGTGGGTTAACACTGAAGACGCGTCACGCTGACCCATTGCACAAAATGTTAAGTCTTTATTGCACAAGGAACAAACACTTACTTGATAGATGTTCTTCATGTATCACACAAGTATACCTGAGACAGTGCATTCACAAGATGTTGATGAGTACGGTGACGTTCAACAGAAAGTTTCTCCCTATACTCACCCTGCCGCCATGATCCAAACCCATTCCCCCGCACAGGTGAGCACACACACTAATAAAGACACCACGCCCCCAGTGCCACCCACAGTAACCGATGACGTCAATTAGCGCATGCACACACAACAGCATAGAAAAAGAGGAAATATTATAAAAAAAATCAGACCCAATGTATGGCTTCTACATTCCGGCCCCAAATTATTCATGGTAATAATTAACCACCATCATCCCGTGGGAGACAGACACCAGTCAACATACAAAGTGAACTAGGTGAACTACTAGTCTTTTAAAAGACATTCAATGTCCAACAATGTCAATAATGTAATGACCACCATATCCAAAGATCTTCACTGCCCCTCTGCTTCCTGCAGAAGGCAGACTTTTGTTATCGGCCTGTCCAGATAGCTGGTTCTATTTTTAATCCGTACACGTCGCACCAACCCATTCTTGTCTGGAACAGTATCCACAATTCTTCCTGTAATCCAAGCATTTCGAGGTGCCATATCATCCACTAACACCACAAGATCTCCTGGAACAAAGTTTCTTATGGCAGTATTCCACTTCTGACGCTCCTGAAGTCCAAGAAGGTACTCCTTCACCCAGCGCTTCCAGAACAAATCTGACATATACTGCACTTGTTTCCAATGGCGACGACCGTAAACATCCACCTTCTCGAACAATCCTGGTGGCAACAACGGCTGCGATTTAAGCAGAAGTAAATGGTTCGGGGTTAATGCCTCCAAGTCTTGAGGATCAGTTGATGCTTTCGTTATTGGACGGCTGTTAACCTCTTAACCCTCGCCCTGTGCTGAGAAATAAATAAAAAAATGACATACCCCAAATAAAAATGTCTGCAGCTCTTAAACCCTATGGTCTATATCCATAAATGTGGTCTTATTTTAAACTAGACACTTTAAATTATGTTACCCAAAAGTCATAATAACTCAAATAGTATAGGGACAGATTAAAACAAGGGGAAATATGCATGTAAGTGACTCACGTTTTTATTTTTTTATTATTCCCTTATGGAAAAAAATATTAGATTTTAATTTTTATGCCTTGAAAATAACCTAAATATAAAACTGAATGTCTGATCATGCTTTGATTAAAATTTGAGGACGATTCTCTCAAAAATGTAGCTTCTGTAAGCTTTTATGTCAAAAAAGACTGGGCGTCCTTTCAATAAAGTCCAATTATATTAGAACATTTGTGTAATAGTAAAGAGTAGTTTTTATTCAAATAAATCTGCAATAAACTGCTAATTATAATGCATTTGCAGTCCCTGATAACTAAAACAACTATTTACAGAATTTACAAGTGTAAAAAAAACTCATTTAGTTGATAAAAACAGTCTCTTATTTAGTCTGCGCGTTGTGTGTAAGTGTGTGCGCTCACACTGGCAGGCGCTGGATACGATGAATGAAAACTGTGGAGACGACGCTAAGTAACAGCTAAGTAAGCATGAGGTATTCACCAATGCTTCTTACGACATCTCTTACAGAAACTACGCAAAATATTGTCTTTTGATTCGTTACTACATCCATCAATCAAATCTATGCTGGCTATGCATTGGCTAGGCATTGACTTATCCAACGAAGGACCGGCGAGTTTGACTGACAGATGTATCACCCAGTGACGCGCTCCCTTTCTATTTATGTGTCCTAGTCAGCTTTTGATTGAAGGAGAGAGACCTGGGAGGGTTTAATATAACCGGAACAGTCCACAGTACAGGGGAGATTGTCAAAATAAGGCTTACAATCGCTATTTCATTGAAAATGGACATGATTGATTACTCTTAACACAAAACGCTTATGCAAACAACGGAGGATTTTTAGTTTTTTCCCCTTATTTTTTCGTTGTTTTGGATTAAAAGTGGGATGCATTTTGAAGAGTGGACTCTTACACAGACATGTATGCTGTTGTTTCGTGGATTCGTCCGATCTGATCTGAACGTCAGGAGATGAAAGATGAGTACCGCGTTCATTATGCTAATGTTTAAATAGCCACTGCTTTAGCATTTAATTTAACCCTTTCCTCTCTGGTGTATTTATTGCAAAAACGAGTTCAGAACATGAATCTTGAGTGTTTTAGCTTTCAAATGATGCATAGTTTGTGATAGTTGATTGAACAGTTTGTATAAAACAAAAGTAATTATAAGTAGAGACACGCCCACTTGCGTCAGACGCCCCGCCCACGATCCGGTGCGGATTAAGAAGTTAACAATCGATTCGGCCTCACAAAACACTGTCACCAAGCTCTCTTCATCCAGGGTCTGAGTTTTCAAAATGGAATTTAGTACTTTACGGACTGACCGAATTAATCTCTCCCAAGCACCTCCATGGTGTGACGCTGCTGGGGGATTAAAAACCCATTTCACATTCTTTCGTAACAGCATATCATTTACAAGGTTCTGCTTCAGATTCTCAATGGCTTCCCTCAATTCACACTCGGCGCCCACAAAGTTAGTACCATTATCTGAGCGGATTTCCAGGCCTTGACCTGGTCTCGCCACAAACCTTCTAAAACTGTTGATGAAGGAGTCCGTTTTCAAAGATAAAAGAACTTCAAGGTGAATGGCTCGTATCGCCAAACAGGTAAAAATGAGCCCATACCTCTTGACCATGGCTCTCCCATGTTTAACCTCAAACGGTCCGAAACAATCCAAACCAACTCGACTAAAAGAAGGCTCATCAGGAGTTATTCTGTTGTGAGGAAGGTCAGCCATTTTCTGACGTCCAGGTGAAGCAGACAACCTACGGCAGATGACACACCTAGCCAAAACCTTTCTGATGGCAGCACAGGCACCAGGAATCCAATACTTTTGGCGCAGATGAGAAAGCATATGGTTTCGTCCACCATGACCTGTTTCTTCATGTACATGACGGAGAACAAGACTGGAAACATGTTGATCTTTAGCCAGTATAACCGGATGTTTTGCTTCGACTGGCATAGCTGCTCTACTAAGACGTCCTCCGACCATAACAAGACCACCATCCAGGATCGGGTTAAGCTTGTAGAGGTGACTTGTCCTCCTTACACACTCTCCTTTCTTCAAGTTAGCCAGCTCTTCCGGAAACATTATTTTTTGACAAAAACTGATAATATCTGATTCTGCTGCAACCATATCCTCCATAGACAGAACACCCTTTGGTACTCTTGGAGGTCCATTTGCATCTCTTTCCGCCACAACTTGTCCATCCTGCTAGCCACCACCGCAGCAGTCAGCTCCATACGGGGAATCGTGACAAGTTTAAGGGGAGCTACTCGTGCCTTTCCCATTACAAATGCAGTGTGTGTTTGCCCACTATCATGATGGATCAACAGATAAGTCACTGTTCCAAATCCTTCCTCACTCGCATCCGCAAAGTGGTGAAGATGAGCAGAAACAAGATTACCACAGTCCACAGGTTTTAAACACCTACTGACCTTCCAATTTTCAAGATAACAAAGGTCTTCCAGCAAGCCATCCAAGCTTCAACGACAGAAGAGGGCAAAGGATCGTCCCATCCCAAACGTCTCCTGCAAAGGTCTTGGAGGATTTTCTTGGCAGACAAAACAACAGGTGCCAAAAACCCAAGAGGGTCGTAAATTGAACCAATCACTGACAACATTCCTCTTCTTGTGAAAGGGTGGTTTCTGAGGGTGATTTTGAACTTAAACAAATCAGATTGAACACACCACTATACCCCCAAGACACACTCTACAGGCAAAGCGTCGCAATCCAAATCCAGATCTTTCAACTCTTTGGCTCGTTCCTCCTGAGGAATAGTAGAGAGGACGATGCGTCGATTACTGGTCCATTTAGTGAGCTTAAAGCCGCCTTCAGCACACAAAGCCCTAAGCTCTCGACATAGCAACACTGCTTCCTCTTCAGAGCCAACCGATACCAAACAATCGTCAACATAGAAATGGTGCAAGATAGTGTTAACAGCCATGGGACTGAAACGCTTTTGATTATCTTCAGCACACTTCCTCAAGGCAAAACGGGCACAACTAGGAGAGGAAGTAGCACCAAACAGATGTGCCGTCATTCTGTACTCCACTAGCTCCTGACTGCAATCTCCATCGGGCCACCACAGAAATCTCAACAAGTCAGAGTCTTCAGCCGGCACCCTGACCTGATGAAACATGGCCTCAATATCTGCCATGAGCACCACAGGTTCTTTGCGGAATCTTGTGAGGACTCCCACCAACAAGTTTGTGAGATCTGGCCCTTGAAGAAGCTGTGAGTTCAATGACATACCCTGAAATGTGACCCCACAATCAAAAACTACCCACAGTTTTTTCTTTTTAGAATGATATACCCCATGATGGGGTATATACCACACCCTTCCATCACAACGAGCCTGTTGGAACTCTCTCCGCATAGCCATTAGCCAGCATCCCAGAAATGAATGTGATGTAATCGGAGTGAAAAGATGGATCTTTACTCAACCGCCTTTTGAGACTCAATGCACGCAGTTCTGCAACTGTCTTATTGTTTGGCATTTTGAGGTATTTTTGTCTTACCAGCAAACCAATACAATAATGACCATTAACAAGCTTTGTAGACTCTGAGACAGACTCGATGAAGCACTTATCCTCCCTTGACAGACCAGATTGTTCATCCTGTGGATTTTCAGGGAAGTCCACCTTCAGTTGCTTCTCCCAAAGCTCATCAAGCCTCGCCACCGAGATCCGATTGACTGTGATGTCAGGCTGCAAACACTGATTACTAATCTGACAATCTTCTCGAAGCGGGCCATTCACTGTCCAACCCAGGATGGTCTTAATCGCATAAGGGCCCCCATTCACTGCATGAACCACCTCCCACGGCTCCAGGGCTTGAGGAACGTTAGTGCCAATCAGAAGGTCCACATCAGAATCGATCACTGGTATTTTTATGTGTCTCAAATGTTGCCACCTTTGAAGATCTTTTAAGCTGGGAATATTACCTCGATGAATAGGCATACTTCTTTGCGTAAAAATCTCTGGCAGGCCACAAAAGTTGTCTGAATCCAGCCCAGCGACTTCCAAGTCCGACAACTTGTAACTGTCCACCACTTTCTCTTGTCCCAGAGTTCTAAGGAGAATTCCCAGCTTCTTTCCTGTAAGATTGAGACGGTTCATGAGTCGCTCTGTACAAAATGAGGCAGTGCTCCCAGGATCCAAAAACGCATACGTGACCAAGATCTCTTGCCCCCTTTTGGATTTTACCTGAACGGGCAAAATAGAGAGAGTACAGTCCTACTTACCGGCCCCAGTCAAACCACTAGACTGAACAGACACCAGAGCACCTTCCTCAGCCATTTCCAAGACAACAGTCGAACTCTTTTGTTTTGCTTTGAGATAAATATGCAGCAACGTAGGGTGCCTATAATTGCATACTCTGCACATCAGATGTTTTCTGCAGTCTTTACTCATGTGCCCAATGCACAGACATCCAAAGCACATACGGTTCTCCTTCAAAAAAGACATTTTTTCATCTTGTGTCCTTTTATCTAAAAGAAGACAAACATCAAAAGAATGTCCAGCTCCACAGAACAAACAAACCTTCACTGGTGAGTTCTTCTCCCTTCTGTTTCCAGATTCCACCTTCCTTACAACAAGTGCTACAGCTGTGGCAAAACTACTGCCTCTAGCCTTTGAAGTCTGAGATTTTACCATTTTGGATTCCCTTCTTCCTGTTACAGGTGCATCTTGTATATTACCAAAAAGTGGATCACTTGCTAACTTGACTTGCCTCTCAACAAACTCCACAATGTCTGGAAATGCAGCTCTATGGAAAAACTTCTCCTGAATATCGCAGGCCACACTTCTCCATCGATCTCGCAGCTTATACGGCAGCTTTTTCACAATAGTTTGCATATTTGCAGGCACATTCAGGTCACTTACGGCGACTCCCATAGAGTTGCAACATTCCCGCAACAATAGAGCATAGGCCTGTAAAGCTTGGATATCTTCAGCTTTAACCATCGGCCATAAAAGCACCTTATCCATATAAGCAGATGATATTTTGAAAGGATCGCCAAAATGCTCCTGAAGTAGTAACTTAGCCTTAATGTATCCCTGGGATGGAGGCAGATGTTGACAACTTCGGATCAAATCCCTAGGCTGACCTTTCGTATACTGCTCAAGGTAATACAAACAGTCCTCATGACTTTGTGTTCTCCCTTCAATATTATGTTTAAATCCCCTTACAAACGTTTGATACTGCAGCGGATCTCCGTCGAAAACTTGCAGGTCTCACTTATGTGGGGATCTACACAGACAGGCATACAACACAGCTGCATCACATTCACCAAATACCTTCTTCTTCTTCTTCTTTTGGAGTTTATGGCGGTTGGCAAACCAACTTAAATGGTGCATTCCCGCCACCTACTGGATAGGAGTGTGGAGCGCATAATGATTGGAAGTTTGAAACAACAACAAAAAAAAAAAAAAACAAAACAAAAAAAAAAAATTTACAACAATATCCTACATTCTATTGATCAGTCTTGTTTGTTTTAAGAAAATAACTAACTCATGAAATATCCCAGACTTTTTTGATTCATTTCCTAACAGACCCTGCAGAGACAACTGATTAATACCAAGAGATCTTAAGGCTTGTTTTAACTTAAATCTTGCTCCTTCATATGCATCACACTCTATAAGTACATGCTCTACTGACTCTGTTTTACCACATGTATCACAATTTCCATTTTCATGTTTCCCCATTCTATACAAACCCTGATTTAATGCACAATGTCCTAGACGCATTCTTGACATTAACACATCTTCTTTCCTGCTGCCAAACTTTCTTCTTTCTTGCCCTACTTTCTCTTGAATATGATATAAGTGTCTACCTTTTGATCCACTATCCCACTCCTTCTGCCATTTCTCTCTTGTTTTATTTGCAATTAACCCTTTTACTTCTGCTTTACTCAATGTCACCTTAATGTCAATTTGTGCATGCTTCAGAGCCTGTTTAGCCAGATGATCTACCTACTCATTTCCGTCTAAACCCATATGTGATGGTACCCACAAGAAATTTACCATTATTCCAGATTTTCTTATTCTAAATAAACTCTGCATCACTTCAAATATCAAATCTTGTCTTGTTGTTGATCCCACTTATTAGGCTATTTAAAACTGAAATTGAGTCTGTACAAATGACTGTTCTTGCTGGCTGTACTTCTTCTATCCACTGAAGTGCTAGACATATTGCTATTATCTCAGTAGTAAAAACAGATACATGATCTGAAATCCTTTTTTTGATTTTGACTTTAAATTGAGGAATATATACTGCTGATGCTGTTTTTCCAGTTTCAGGATCTTTAGAGCCATCCGTATAAATGGGTAATATGTTATAATATGATTGTTCAATGTATTTCTGCACCGCTATATTTGTTACCATATCTCTTTCTTTATGTTTTTCTTTAAACAGCTGCATGTCAACTATTGGCATAGGGAAAAACCAAGGAGGAATTGCTGAAGTTGCCACAGAAGGAGCAATATTGATGTCACTAATTCCCATATTCTGTGCCTCCTCATTTGCAGTCCATCCAAAGCTTGCTAGCTTTTTGTACTCATTTTCCCAGCATTCCTTCAAAACTTTCTTAACTGGATGACTATCCAAGTGTCCCTTTATATTAATCCAATATCTCATCATTAATTTGAGCCTTCTGATGTCTTGAGGCATTTCTCCCATCTCTACTTGTACTGCTGTTATCGGAGATGATCTTATTGCTCCACAACATATTCGCATAGCTTGTGATTGAATTGCCTCGATCTTTACCAGTTGTGTTTTAGGTGCAGAACTATACACCATACTGCCATAATCTATAACTGCTCTTATCAGTGCACAGTATATTCTTTTAAGAGACTGACGACATGCCCCCCATTCAACTCCTGACAAGCACCTCATTACATTTATCGCTTTTTTCCCTTTGTCTAACATTTTCTGAATATGTACTCCAAAATTCAATTTTGAGTCCATCCACATTCCCAAAAATCTAATTTCTGACACCTGCTCCAAATGCTGACCATACATTTTAATATTCATTTTTGGATTGATTTTCTTTTTAGTGAAACAGATCACCTGTGTTTTTGCTACCGAGAAGCGGAAACCCCATTCATTAGCCCAATTTTCTACTTTTTTAACAGCGTTCTGCATACTCTTCTCCACATGTCCCACATTGCGGCCCCTTTTCCACAGCGCGCCATCATCAGCATACAAAGACCTCCCTATCCCTATATCTATCTGATTAAAAATATCATTAATCATCAAATTAAACAGAATAGGACTGCTAACACTTCCTTGGGGTGTTCCATTTTCTATATGATATATCTGAGACAATTCAGCCCCCACCCGAACTTGTATAGTTCTTTTAAACAAGAAATTCTTTATCCAATTATACATTCTTCCTTTGATTTCCATTCCTTCTAATTTTATTAAAAGTCCCTCTTTCCACATCATGTCGTATGCTTTTTCAACATCAAAAAATACTCCTACCAACACTTCCTTATTTACTTGCGCTTTTCTTATTTCAGCTTCTAAACAGAGCACAGAGTCCATTGTATTTCTCCCTTTCCGGAAACCACTTTGATATGGTGAAAAAAGATTTTTCTTCTCAATGATATACACCAGTCTGCTCATTACCATACGTTCCATTATTTTACAAAGGTTTGAAGTTAATGCAATAGGCCTGTAATTATTTGGTTGAGTATTCTCCTTGCCTGGCTTTGCAATTGGCACTATAATACCATGCTTCCAATCAGCTGGTAACTTCCCTAACTCCCACACCTTATTAAAGAGACTTAAAACTATACTTAATGATGACTCTGATAAATGCTTAACCATCTCATAACAAATATCATCTCTTCCTGGTGAAGTCTGTTTAACGCCTGCCAGTGCTTTCTTCAGCTCATACAGAGAAAACTCTGAATCTAAAATACTTTTCAGATGATCCTTTTTCCTCCAGCAATTGAGGGTTCTTACTCATGATATTTTCCTTATACCTCCTCATTTCATCAGACAAATTTGAACTACTATGCACTTTAGTAAATATTTCTGCTAGAACCTCCGCTTTTTCTCTATCTGATTTTACTAGTTTATCTTTATATACTAATACAGGAATGCTACTATTTCTTTGCTTTCCTCCCATTTTCCTAATCATACCCCAAACTTCATAAATTTCAATGTCTTCCCCAATACTGTTGCAAAACTCCCTCCAATAGTTTTTCTTAGATATCCGGATTACCCTCCTCACTATAGCCTGTGCTTTTTTATAACTAATAAAATCATTATAATTAAATGATCTTCTTACCCTCTTAAGTGCTTTATTCCTATTACTTATTGCCTCACTACACTCCTCATTCCACCATGGAACAGCTTTCTTCCTATTCCCAGCCTTCTTCTTGCCTATTACCTCTATAGCAGTACTTCGGAGGACTTCACAAATCTTATAATTAAACTCCTCTACATTTTCCATATACTTACTAACTTCCAACATTCTATTATTACACAACTCCTTAAATTTATCCCAGTTGGCTGATTTAAATTTCCATCGTGGCATTCTATCCACTGTGGTTTGTTCTATATCTAACCCTATAGTACTTCTAATAGGGAAATGATCACTACCAACCGTACTTTGAGTTAATACTTTCCAATCACATTTTCCAGCTAAACATTCAGAGACTAGAGTTAAATCTAACATTGAGTATTTTCCTTGTGCCAAATCAACTCTAGTATAGCTTCCATCATTAATACACACTAATCCTCCCCAATCTAGCATATCTTCTATGATCAACCCATTATTATCTGTATTTGCACTCCCCCATAATGTGCTATGTGCATTAAAATCACCACACCACACCACTTTTTTACTTCCCTTTCCTCCAAAATTTTCTAGCTTTTCCTTGCTTAACCGGTCACATGGATTGTAAAAGTTAATTATTCTAATACTATGCTCACCTTCCCATATTTCCACCACTACAGCCTCTTGCTCCCCATTTACCTCAACTTTTCTATACCTAATATTTTGTTTAATAAATGTTGCTACCCCACCACCATTTCCTTTACTCCTATCTCTTCTAATTGCAATGTATCCATGAATTACAAAATTTAATTGAGTTTTAAGCCACGTTTCTTGAACACATATAATGTCTGGACTATTTCTTTGATTTGTAATAAATTTTTTGAATTCTTGTCCATTGGCAATTAAACTTCTTGCATTCCATTGCAAAATTGTTAACACCATAATGTACCACCACATGTTTGACTGTTTTCTATCTGACTGTTTGCTGTTGGTGTCTTAAGCCTTTCATTTATCATATCCACTGTAACATCCTCTAACTCCAAATACTTTTCAGCAGCTCTGATGATGATTCTAATTCTCTCTGTCCTGCTTTCAGTTTGGGCAGAACAATTCACCACTTCTGCTATAAATGCTACGAATGACACTTTATCGACAATCTCTTGACTCTCTTTACTTTGTTCTTTCAAAACATTTTTCTGTTGTGATGCAGTTATCCTAGTTTCAACCACTTTGGGTGTTTGTTTTACTTTCTTTATAGCCTCTGCATATGTTATTCCTTCTGCCACTCTGACATTTTGTACTTTCACTGCGTTTTTTCTTACTAAACATCCTCCGTATCCTGCACTGTGCTCTCCTCCACAATTACAGCATTTTGGTTTAATACCTTGCCCACACTTGCCATATTCATGCTCACCTCCACACCGCGCACATCTCTGTTTTCCTTTGCAAACTGCCGCTACGTGACCAAATTTTTGGCATTTGTAACATCTAAGAGGTGGGGGAACGTATGGCCTGACATTGTAACTCACAAAACCTAAATATACTCTCTCAGGTAATTTGTTCTCATCAAAGTTTAACACTACTGATAAGCTGTCTGTCTTTTCATTATTTCTAATGCATTTGAGCCGCCTGACATCTTTTACCGTTGCCCCAGTTATATTTCTTTTGATTTTCTCATCTGAAACATCAGTTGGGATCCCTGTTATCACACCTCTAACCCAATTCCTCTCTTCTGGAATTGTGCATACTACTTTGCATCCGATCAATGATTTTATTCCCAGGGCCGTTTTTTGTTGTCTACAGTCTTTGCAAAACAACATCAATTTGCCATCCCTCAATGTCTTTATACTTTCAATCGTCCCTAATAATTCTTTAAGTGTTTTCGTTAATTTCAAAGGGTTAATGACATTAACAGAATCATTAGCAAACTTCAGCAATACCTTGTATTCCTCTTTCCTCCTTCTAGCCTGGTTAATTCCCCTTTCACTGTCCGTTTCTGATATTTGTCCCCAACTTTTCTTTCTTTTCCGGTTTTCTACCACTTTCCATTCATTACTTGCCTTGCCTCCACTATCCGCATCAACCATTTCATCCTCCATTTCCGGATCACTTCCGGAATCTACACTACCTCCTTCCATCAGGGCTCCAGTCACAATCCAGCTCGGCGCCAACCACCTGTCGCCGCCGAGCACCCTCGTATCTCAGAGAGCGACACTGAACCGATACGGAGACGGATTTCTCACCAAATACCTGGGATCACATGATGTTTTTGGGAGGTCACATGACTAATCAGGAAGTGATAAGTGTTTGCTGGCTGCAAGTCAGACTCTTTTGTGTTGATGCTAGGCACGGTTGTGTGAGTTGGGCTCCCTTTTCATGCAGGTATAATTTGTAATGGTAGAGCTTGTTTAATCACTGCCATTTAATTTTAATACTTATTTATTTCATTTTTTATTAGTGTGATTCTAGAAGCACCTGTCTACTCTCTTCACGGAGGACACAGGCTTCTGAATGAAGGATTAACATTTGTGATCACCCCCAGTGTGACCCGAGCTGCTAGGCTGCACTGGTAAATGCCTCAATATGTATATTTTCCATTGAATGTTTTATACCTGTTTTGGGACATGTTTTAATGCTTTTTTTCTGTCTGTAGCAACGGAACATTCACCTTTTTTGTGCTGTATCAATGTGCTGTTGGGACAGTTGAGCATACTGAGAAGTAGGCCTATATTTTCTAGTTATGTTTGAGTTGGCTATGCTATGTTGTTTAATGAGGTTGGCAACTAACATGCTTGGTTTCTATTGAAAAGGGGACCAGGCCAGCCACTGTTTGTTTTCTTTATTGTACCTTGTTGTTGTTGTTTTTGTTTGATTGTATGTTTGGTTATTCGTGATTTTGCCCTTGGGCCCATCACTCATCTGTCACCTTCATAGTACTATTGTGTATCTTTTCTTTTTGATTAATTGTGGTCAATGATGCGGGTGGTTCTCCTCCTTAACTATTTTTTCTGCGTAGGATATTCCTGTACAAGGCCGGATCATCACTGATGCTTTGCCCCTTCCCGTCGGGGGACCACACTGGGAGAGACACTGTATTGGTGTGTACTTGTAGCTACAGCACGGTGTGATATTTTGTAGTGGCTTCTAAGGATATTACTTGTGTAGTGCTTGCTGTGTTGCATGTTTCGACTGGTGTGGGGTTGCTGTCTCCTGTTTCTGTCTCTCCAGGGGTCTCCGGAGCAGGGGTTTTGCATTGGCTGATCTGACCTTCTTAGACCGAGGAAAACTTCACCAGTCATTTATTGCACTATTTTAAAGATCCATTCTTAACAACCTGTTGCATCTGTTTTTTACCCAAGTGTAATAAATTTTGATACTTTTTCATATATGCCTCATGTTGACTGTCCCTGTGTGGGGAAAAACTGAGTTAGCCACACTTTATTCACTGAAAGATTTGTGGATTCCTCCTGCCCATCATCAGGGGGTGGCGTAGTCAGACTAAAAAGACGGTACTGCTTGGCAGGTACCACATTTTGGCGCAGTCGGCAGGGTTTAAAAAAAAGAAAAAAAAGAAAAGAAATTGAGGCATTGACTTTTATTTTGCTTATATGGTTTTTGTCTGTGTATTTTTTTTTTTGATTGTTAAAATAGAAACAGTGGCTGGCTCTGGACAACAGAGGACTACAATTGGACGCCCAAGACAAACCACGATGGGAAACAGAGGCCAGTGACTACTACTTCTCAACTGAAGTGTTTTTGTTTTTCTTTGGCATTGTTCTATGTTCTCTTCTGTGATAGTGAGGCTGTGAAACTGATAAAATGAGTGAGGTGGAGGAACATGTACCTGAGGAACTCTTAACTCTTCGGGAGGAAGTGCAAAGGTTACGAGTGGCTAATGAACAACTTCAGAGAGGAAGAGGTGCCAGTGCAAGTACCTCTGTTAATGATACTACTGCTGGGGGGATAACCCCTAGTGGTGATTTGGGCTCACCAAATTTTCCTAGTCAACAACCTAGACCTGAACGTTTTGTTTATATTCAGAGAGAAAGGAAGTGTCCCCACTTCTCTGGCTCAAAATCTAAATCCGAAATATTGATTTATGATTGGATAGAAAATATTGAATCATGCGTGAGGGATAGAAATATGAGCGCTAGAGAGAAGGCCCTCTTCCTTTATGACCATTTGGAAGGAGAAGCAAAAGCTGAAATTAGGTTTCGCCCTTTGGCTGAGCGGGAGAATCCGGACACAATCCTAAAAATCTTGAAAGAGGTTTATGGTTCCTCCTCCTCCTTTGTCAGCCTGCAAAGACAATTTTTTGACAGAAAACAGAAAGAAGGGGAGACTTTGAAAGAATTTTCTCACTCTCTGTGGGCTTTAATTGAAGAAATCAAACGTGCTTACCCTAATAGGTTGATAGACCCAGATATATTGGTTAGAGATCAGTTTATGGAGCATGTACGTAATGTTTCATTAAGACGGGAGCTAAAGAGAATTGTGCGACAAAATCCGGCAGTGGCTTTTATAGCACTGCGGTATGAAGCAATTAGATGGATGGAGGAGGGTGAGCGCCCCTCCGTACAAACTCGAGCCGGGCTTTACCATGGTGGGGTGGATCTAAATGTTGAAGGGGCTTGTCATGCAGTCGGGCTGGGGAAAGGATCAGAAGTTTCTGCTCTGCAGGAACAATTAAATCAACAGCAGTTACAAATTAATAAAATCCTTCAGAGTCTGTCTAAGATAGAATCTGTTTTAAACCAGTCTACTTCTCGCCCCCATAACCCCAATTACCAGTTTACCCCCGAAGGTCAACCCATCTGTCTCCGGTGTCATAAGCCTGGGCACGTCCTCCGTCAATGTCGACAGGGACAGAGACCGCGAACAGCCAGTCTACCTAGTGTCCACCCAGAGGAAAATCCTGCAGTTACAGGACAGTCAGGTATGCATCATATTGATCCTAGCACGCTGATGGACAATCCTGCTCCCTCTAATCAGGTCTTGCCCCCATCAAATGAGTCCGTCTCACTTGTAGGTAAATGCCCTGTCATGGAGGTAAAGATGGGAGGTGTTAAAGTAAAGTGTTTACTGGACACTGGATCTATGGTAACGACAATTACAGAGTCTCTTTTTAAGGATGTCTTTCAGCAGTGGGGTGCACCTAGGCTCAAATCATGTGGGTGGTTGGTTTTAAAAGCTGCGAAGGGGATGTCTAAGCCATATGTTGGATATTTAGAGCTGGACATCCAGGTACTGGGTAGAACCCTTCCAGGGCGGGGGGTTTTGGTGGTGCAGGATGCCCCTTGTACATTACAACAACAATCTGTTCCTGGGCTGTTAGGAATGAATGTCATTGCTCAGTGTTATAGGGAGTTATTTGTACAACAGGGTGAGGGTTTATTTGATTCTCTATGTGCTGTTCAAGCAGAGGCCTGCTGGGAATCTGCTCTCCGCTACTGTCGCCACCAAGATGTGTGCCAGTTAACTCATGAGGGTCGGGTGCGGGTCCTAGAAAAGGGTGGGGAGCACGTACCAGCTGGGTCACTTAAGTTTATAAAGGTCACCTGCCCAAAAGTCCCCCATACACCACCTGCCACAATGCTGTTGGAACCTGGAGGCTCAGATCTCGCCCCAGGCTTGCTTTTGTCCCCGTCATTACTTAGTGTTACCAATGGTGTGACATATGTTCCAGTAGTTAATGTCGGAGCCAATGGTGCTACAGTTCACTCAAAGCAGGTGCTGGGGATGTTACACTCAGTGGTTGACATTCAGGCAGAGCAGCTGAGGTTTGAGGGGGAAAATGGTGAGGTTGCTGTAGTTAATGCACATACTGCTGAGGGGCCACCTGCCTCCATCTCAGAAGTCCTTGCCACTTTACACTGGCCAGAGCTTTCACCTGGAGAGGAGAGCCAAGCAAAACAGCTGTTAGAAAGGTATAGTGATGTTTTTGCTAAATATGATGGAGATCTGGGTTGCACTGAGGAAATTGTACATGAGATACCTCTTTTAGATGAAGCACCAGTCCGACAAAGATATAGGCGAATACCCCCTACACAGTGGCAGGCTGTGAAAGACCATATTAAACAGCTTATGGGTAGCAAAGTGATCAGGGAGAGTAGCAGCCCTTACGCCTCACCCATTGTCCTGGTGCAAAAGAAAACTGGAGAGCTACGGATGTGTGTTGATTACCGCCAACTTAACGCCAAAACAAGAAAGGATGCCTACCCTTTACCTCGTATTGAGGAGTCTTTGGACGCCTTGTCAGGTGCTCAGTGGTTTTCAACTCTGGACTTGGCTAGTGGCTATAATCAAGTGGCTGTTGCTGAGAGAGATAAGCCAAAGACTGCATTCTGTACCCCATTTGGCCTTTTTGAATTTGAAAGGATCCCATTTGGGCTATGCAATGCTCCCGGAACTTTTCAGAGGCTCATGGAGCGAATATTTGGTGATCAGAGCTTTCATTCAGTTCTTTTATATATCTGGATGATGTCATAATTTTTTCTTCTTCTGTGGCCCAGCACTTGCAGAGATTGGAGATGGTCCTCAGCCGGCTCCAACAGAAAGGACTTAAGGCAAAGCTGAGTAAGTGCCACTTTTTCAGGAGGGAGGTGCAGTACTTGGGACATCGTGTGTCCAAAGAAGGTGTGGCCACTGATCCAGAAAAGGTATCTGCTGTGAGTAATTGGAGGAGACCTTGTGATGTGACTGAAGTCCGATCATTCCTTGGATTTTGCAGCTATTATCGCTGTTTCGTCAAGGGGTTTGTGCAGTTAGCAGCTCCACTTCACCAACTAGTGGCGGACGTGATTAAAGCTGCAAAGATAAGTAGAACCAGGCCAGCTGCAGTCTTACCCAGTATGTGGACTGAACAATGTGAGAGAAGTTTCAATGAGTTGAAGAGATGTTGACAAGTGCTCCCATTTTAGCATTTGCGGATTTCACCAAGCCTTTTGTCTTAGAGATAGATGCTAGTCATCAAGGACTAGGTGCAGTCCTGTCCCAGGAGAAGGAGGGAAAGTTGAGACCAGTGTCATATGCTAGTCGCTCATTGCGTGGTTCGGAGCGCAACATGGAGAATTACAGCTCCATGAAGCTGGAGTTTTTAGCATTAAAATGGGCAGTCTCAGAAAAATTCAGAGAGTATTTACTTGGCAGTAAATGTGCCGTTTATACTGATAATAACCCTTTGAGCCACTTTCAGATCCTGAAGCTGGGGGCCACTGAACAAAGATGGGTTGCCCAGTTGGCAGCCTTTGACTTCACTGTACACTATCGACCAGGTAAAAATAATACCAATGCTGACTCTCTCTCGCGTCAATATAGCACTCAAGAAAGCAGTCCTGGAGACTGACCAGCTGAGAGTTGAATCTTTTCAGCCGCGCATTCCTGACAGAGTTGAGGGAGCCATGTCTTATCAAATTGGAGTCCTTCCAAGTCGATCCAATGCTGAACTAGCAGTGCTGCAAGGGGCGGACCCCGTTTTGAAAGACTTTCTATCTTTTTGGAGATTAGGAAGGCCTCCCAGCAAGGAACAGCGGGCTAAACTTACCAAGGGTGTACAGCATCTCCTCCGCCAGTGGGATCATATCCTGGAGAAGGACGGACTGCTGTACCGGAAGACAATTGCCCCTTATGGAGAGCCATACACCCAGGGGGTCCTGCTAGCCAGTCAGCCATTGGAGGTACTTGCTATAGACTTCACCCTGCTTGAGTCTGCAACAGATGGCAGGGAAAATGTCCTGATCATGACAGATGTTTTCTCAAAGTACACACAGGCAATCCCAACTAAAGACCAAAGTGCCAGTACAGTGGCGAAGGTCCTAGTGGACTGTTGGTTCCATCGCTTTGGAGTGCCTCAACGGATACATTCCGACCAAGGGAGAAACTTTGAGAGCGCACTCATCGCGCAGTTGTGTCAGCTATATGGGATTAAAAAGTCTAGAACAACAGCATACCATCCCCAAGGGAATGGCCAATGCGAGAGGTTTAACCGGACCCTTCATGACCTCCTCAGATCACTCACCACGGAAAAGAAAAGGGCGTGGCCAAAGTATATTTCCCAGTTGGTGTGGGCATACAACACCTCTACCCACCGCTCTACTGGTCATTCCCCTTATTCATTGATGTTTGGCGTTGCACCTCGACTCCCTATGGATTTCCTCTTGGGGGCTACTGACATCGAGGAAACAAGCTGTTGGGATGAATGGGTTTTACAGCATCAGGAACGGCTTCAGGTAACTCGTGAACTGGCCCGCAAGAACATGGAAGAGGCAGCAGAGTACCGGCAGCGAAACCATAATCAACAGGTGTGGGATAAGGGTTTTACAGAGGGTCAACTGGTCAACTCCAAGATTTGTGGATTCCTCCTGCCCATCATCAGGGGGTGGCGTAGTCAGACTAAAAAGACGGTACTGCTTGGCAGGTACCACACTTAGGTAAGAGAAAAAGCGATTGTTGTCCAACCAATAAAGACGTAATTTGATTTTGCTTTTCCAAAACTGTGAGAAAACGCTGATCAGAATTACTCACTATTACAGGTGCAGCTCCATACTGGGAGGGAGTAACTGATGGACGAAAAGCACCTTCTGACGGAGTGAGCAGACAAGCTCCATTTACAGCAACCGCGGGCAGAGTACACAGATTGGACGGACCAGCCCTAGTCACAGCCACTGCGGGCATAGTATGCTTTCTTTGTGTCTTGGGCCTCACAGAAGCACCACCTTTAAGCAAAGCTTCCCCTGCAACCCCTGCAGCTGGTGGTTGGGTATTGAACTTAGGCACAAATGTTGCAGCGTCATGGCTTAACTCTTTTCTTTTCCCCTTTTTCAAATCGGAATTCATCCCATCTGATAGAACGGAAAAACGAGAGACACGAGATCCTTCTGAAGTCTTAAACACACTTACTTTGGCCATAGATGCTGCCAGCTCCATGTCCAGATCCAATTCCTCCTTCTTTCTCCTCAACAGCTCCTGCTGTTCCTCCAGGGCATGCTTCTGACTCAGCAACTTCTGACGAGCCAAAAGAGCAGCCATTTCAGCCTCAGCCCTTAATCTGGATGATGATATAGTGGACATAGATTTACTCATAACTGTACTAGATTTGTTCGATCTCACTGACACATTGGAAACACTATCACTTGGCATAATGTCATCTTCAACAACATTTGCCTCACTGTCATTAGAAACAATAGGTCCTAAACATGGAACAACAACACCCTCTGCTGGTGCATCTAATGCCTCCAGCAACCATTTATTCTTCTCATCCAAAAAGGCAATTTTATGTTCTGTAACACTTTCAAACCAAGCATTTTGTTTTTCTTGTTCTTCAGGTGGGATCATAGGAACTACAGTACCATGAAGATGACATGCTTCTTCAAACAAGTTCGATAAATTCTCAAGACATGACTGAATTTTCTCAGCATTCCCAGCACTTTGCATTAAGTCCTTAATGTCTCTTATTACACTTTTAATCTTTCCTACTTTTACTTGTCGTTCTTCTTGAAGCCTTTCCACTTTGTGTTCAAAAGCCTTGGGTGTAAGGGTTATTTGTCTCTTATTTAATTATTTTACCACATCCAACCTGGTTTCCTTAGACTCCATTTTTCATCTACATAATAATCCAATAATCACCAAAAATATCTGATAATGACATTAAACAGTGCGCCCTTTAATAGCTTATGTTTCCACGTGAACAAGATACTATACGTTGTCTTTTATTCCCTGTAAATTATCCACAGAGGCTAAGCTAAACTCAACCCTAGTCTTCTGTGCATACTAGCGGTGGGTATTTATGTACCTACATACCAATAGTCTCGAACCAGACTGACCGTCTTAGAACCAGAACTACGGCGGCACTCCCAAGCACAATGCTTCACCCGCTTGTCGCACGAACAAAAAGACTACAAAAAGTCCCAAAAACAAACAAATCCGTACAATCACCTTATGCGAAAGTACTGCTAAACCTAGCAGGGAATACAAGCATTTATTGACAACCAATCCACGAACGTTTATAAACGTAATGCACCTTTCAATAGAGGCGACTACAATAACCAAAAGAGCGTCATCGCGGCAAATTTATGAATGAATTGGCTTTACACACATCCAATGCGCGTTCGCGTCTATCGTTTACAACTATGAAAGCGATCACAAACATCAAATGTCGTCCCGACAATATGATTGAATCCACGCTTCAACAAAGTTTCTGTTGACTAAATATTGCAGCGTATATACTCCAAAATTAATCCAAACGCCGCGGCAGGCTAAGACATGTGGGTTAACACTGAAGACGCGTCACGCTGACCCATTGCACAAAATGTTAAGTCTTTATTGCACAAGGAACAAACACTTACTTGATAGATTTTCTTCATATATCACACAAGTATACCTGAGACAGTGAATTCACAAGATGTTGATGAGTACGGTGACGTTCAACAGAAAGTTTCTCTCCACGCTCACCCTGCCGCCATGATCCAAACCCATTCGCCCGCACAGGTGAGCACACACACTAATAAAGACACCACGCCCCCAGTGCCACCCACAGTAACTGATGACGTCAATTAGCGCATGCACACACAACAGCATAGAAAAAGAGGAAATATTATAAAAGAAATCAGACCCAATGTATGGCTCCTACAATAGTAATTATAAACTCCAGTGTTTATTTTTGTGCAACAAGGACTTCAGTGTTTAATTTGTGTGACTTTACCAAAGCGTTTGATTTGTAGGCCTGTATTCCTCCAGTTGAGCCGGTGCGCTTTACCTGACGGTTCAGGGTTAGGCCCGACAGCTGCGAACGCACTGGGACTGAAGATAATTAACACTGACAAAATAATAAAAATGACATTCTTCTTCTTTTAAATAATTATAATAATAAAATAAAAAATAACGACATACTTCCTCTAAATAACAATAAGCGTCTTTAATAATAAAAATCAGAATAATAATAAGAATCTTACAAATTGTCGTGCAGTTATTAATGTGAATGAATGGTCCTCCACATGACATCATCATCATATCGTAAACCCCAATAGCCTATATGTGCTGTGGTACGAAAATAAATGCTAATTGTTTCAAAACATGTTCTGTAAAATAATGCATTGGTGTGGGGGAGGTGGAGCCTTGAATATATAGGGGCGTGTTATTCTAATGACGATCGTTTCAGCCGCCGCATTTATCAAGGGCAGGTATTGCGTACACCTGGATTGCAGAGGTGCGCACAGCTTCATAAATCAGGCGGAGAGAGGAGTGTAAGCATAATCTTACGCCAACATATATGCCCATTTCTACGCAAGATTGATAAATGAGGGCCATTGTGATTTTCATTTTATCGACCAGTTTCCGATATTGTTCAGAGTGGTGCAGCCACACATGCAACTGAGGAGAAGAAAGCGATATATGAAAGGGAAGAGAGATTAGTGGAGAGACATAACAAAGACTTGTCTCCAGCCCTTCAACAACAAATGATCGCATTCCATTGCAGCCTTTCAAAGACAAATCTCTGGGATGAACACAGTTCAAGATCTGGCCAGTTTTTTATTGTTGAGAACAACTCTATCACATCTAGCTTCAGTGACATGCACCGTTTTTATTCTTTTTCTTACCATGCCTGTTACTGGTGCTTCAGCGGAGGGCTCCTCGTTTTCAAACCTGAAACTGATAAAAAATGGTTTGCGGAGCAGCATGTCTCAAAACTACGGTAATGCATTGCTGTCACATACATATTATATTTCCCACTCAATTATGTCATAATAACTACATAGAAAGAAATGCATACACGTTTGGAACAACTGCTTGAGTAAATGAGGAGAGTATTTATTTTTTGGGTAAAATATACCTTTAACGAATCTGCTAATTCTGAGTCCTGGCCTAAAGACATTTACAGTGAGGAAAATAAGTATTTGAACACCCTGCTATTTTGCAAGTTCTCCCACTTAGAGATAATGGAGGGGTCAGAAATTGTCGTTGTAGGTGCATGTCCACTGTGAGAGACATAATCTAAAAAAAAATCCAGAAATTACAATATATGATTTTGTATATATGATTTTGTGGTTTTTAACTATTTATATGTATGATACAGCTGCAGCTATTTGAACACCTGTCTATTAGCTAGCATTCTGACGCTCAAAGACCTGTTAGTCTGCCTTTAAAATGTCCAACTCCACTCCATTTATTATCCTACATTAGATGCACCTGTTTGAGGTCGTTAGCTGCATAAAGACACCTGTCCACCCCATACAATCAGTAAGAATCCAACTACTAACATGGCCAAGACCAAAGAGCTGTCCAAAGACACGAAAGACACGATCATACACCTCCACAAGGCTGGAAAGGGCTCCGGGGAAATGGCCAAGCAGCTCTGTCAAAAAAGGTCCACTGCTGGAGCATCATTAGAAAATGGAAGAAGCTAAACATGACTGTCAATCTCCCTCGGACTGGGGCTCCATGCCAGATCTCACCTCTTGGGGTCTCAATGATCCTAAGAAAGGTGAGAAATCAGCCCAGAACTACACGGAGGAACTGGTCAATGACCTGAAAAGAGCTGGGACCACCGTTTCCAAGGTTACTGTAGGTAATACACTAAGACGTCATGGTTTGAAATCATGCATGGCACGGAAGATTCCCCTGCTTAAACCAGCACATGTCCAGGCCCATTTTAAGTTTGCCAAGACCATTTCGATGATCCAGAGGAGTCATGAGAAAGTCATGTGGTCAGATGAGACCAAAAAAGAACTTTTAGGTCATAAATCGACCAAAAGTGTTTGGAGGAAGAAGAATGATGAGCACTATCCCAAGAACACCACCCCTACTGTGAAGCATGGGGGTGGTAGCATCATGCTTTGGGGGTGTTTTTCTGCACATGGGACAGGGCGACTACACTGTATTAAGGAGAGGATGACCGGGGCCATGTATTGGGAGATTTTGGGGAACAGCCTCAGCGACAGGCCAAAAACCTGACTGATCTAGAGAAGATCTGTGTGGAGGAGTGGGCCAAAATCCAGAGATAGAGACCAAGTCACCCATGTGTAAGTCTCAAGTCTCAACCTTCAAGTCTCAAGTAAGTCCCAAGTATTTTTTTCCTAGGCAAGACAAGTCAAGTCACAGGGTATGTCAAGTCCTGTAGTAGGTCAAGTCAAGTCCAAGTCAAGTCACCTTATTTTTGTAATTTTACCTGCAGAATCTGATCTTAATAAAGTGAAAAGACAATATATAAGTAACTGTCAATAAATTACAATAATTTGGATTTGAAATGTAAATACTCATGTTCAGTAAAATACATTATAGAATCAAACTAAATTGTAACTTCATAAAATTATTTATTTTTCAATTCTGCCAATAGTTTGAAACGTTTAAATTTTCAACATTGAGTCCATAAAGCAAATAACAGCTTAACATCCAACATACTACTCTCTGAACACCTTCTTCTCTCTCCCTCTAAAACACTGTTTACATATAACATTAAAGGTGGGGTAAGTCTTATTTCAAAACCGCTTTAGAAAAAGGACACGGGCCGAGTGGACTAACAAACTTGTAGCCAATCAGCAGGTGAGGGGCGTGTCTACTATTGATGGTGAGAAGAGCTCTCGCTCTGTGCATGTCATTATTCAAAACACACGAGTCACACATGACGGACATTAGCCGAGAACTAGCCTAATATATGCTGCTTGACTATGCTCGTGTGTCATGTTCGCTTGTTTGTCCATTTGCGATCGTATTGTGTCTCACTTCAGCGATGATAAAGACCCGTTCATTTCCACACCGTATGGAGCATCTAAATCTCCTCACTGTGTGCTTCAAGATCAGCTCACACAATGTCTCCGACAAGTAAGATACTATACTCCTAAAATATGTTTGCTTACTCTTTTCATGATCTATATAACCCTTATCCAATCATAATTGTAATATGCCATTAGCTGGACTGTCGGCTCGTGCTATAGAGTTGTTCATGAGAACAGTTTTTGATTTTGAGATCGCTATAACTCTAATCTGGTCATATTTGTAATATGTTGTTAGCTGGACTGTGTGCTTGTGTACTATCAAGTTGTTCATGAGAACGGTTTGTGTTATTGTGATTGCTATAACTCTAATTTTTTCATAATTATAATATGTTCGTTAGTTGGACTGTCTTGCTCGTGTACTATCGAGTTGTTCACAAGAACGGTTTGTGTTTTTGTGATAGAAGGGATTACTTTTTCATTGAATATTCGACCTGGATTAGATACACAGAGATTCTGCCATAGCTGTTGATTCCTCTGGGTTACGTATGTGTGGGGCGGCGCTATCAAAGGGCGAGACCCTTTCGGGGATAGGGGCGTGTTTGTTTTGGTGATTTGAAATACCAACAACGGTTACCAGATAGCACTTACCCCACCTTTAACTGTCTTTATTATGTGTTAGAAAGCAAAGGACTAACAGCTTCCAACCAGCTAGCTTATGACGCACTAATAAGATTAGAAACTGATGTTAGAAAGGCTCTAGCAATGAAAGAGGTGTTAGTGGCAGTATACTTTGACATCGAAAAAGCATACGATATGATGTGGAGAGAAGGATTGCTGTTAAAGTGGCAAAAAATTGGAATTGAGGGAAGATTTTATAATTGGGTTTTAAGTTTCTTATTTGGCCAATCGATCCAAGTCAAGGTAGGCAATACATTTTCGCAGATGGTGAATGTAGAAAACGGTACCCCACAGGGAAGTGCCATAAATCCTGTATTATTTAACATAATTAACAAATGACGTGCATAAAGGAATTCATCCAGGAATTAAAACAGCTATATAGTACAAAAAATTCAAGAAGCAATTGAGGTTGTAGAGAAATGGTCAGTGGAGTGGGGATTTAGATTCTCTATCTCCAAAACGTGTTGCCAGTTTTTTACCAAAAAGAGGATTGCAGAAGAAATTAAACTTTATTTATATAAACAGACACTAGAAAGGGTATTACATTTTAAATATTTAGGTTTATGGTTTGACTCCAAATTAACATGGAAAATTCATGTCAAATATATTGAAGTGAAATGCAGCAAAGTCTTAGGGATGGGCATGTTTGTCAATTTTTAATTTCGATCATCGATAGGTCTCAAAAACGAGTAATCGTTTAACCGTGGGCGGGGCGTCTCCGTCATGGAGATATGAAACTATTTTAAGACTTACGAAAATTTATGCTGACAAAAACGAGATGTCTATGCAAATATGAACATATGACTATAAAAAATAACTGCTAGATTATGATGCATAAATGTCTTAAAGAAAAATAAACTAAATAACCGTCTCAAATAACCCAGTCAATGATATCGGGCATTGTGTTTGAGCTGAAACGCACCACTGTGCAGAGCTTTGCTAGAGAATGAATAAACTCAGTCAAACGAGTCAAACTCAGTCAAAAATATGAGATTAATCAGATATTTGCCTATTACAATTTACATCAATGCGACGCAAATGCAGACGTAAATTTGGCCGTGTGTCACAGGGTGTTTTGGTGTAGGTTTTATGTTTCAAGTTTTAGGTTTTCATGTTCACTGTCATGTTGTCATGCACTTCCTGGTTTTGTCATGTGGTCTTTTGTCATGTGATTCCATGCCCTCATGTGTTCCTGTGTCTTGTTCCATTGGTTTATGAGTTAATCATTGTTCACAGGTGTCCTTTGTTTTGTCTTTAGCCCTTGTGTATTTAAGGCCTCATGTTTGCCATAGTCTTGGTCAGTTGTTTTGCCAAGTCTTTGTTTTACGTTTATGTTTTGAGTTATTTGAAATGAAACTGCACTTGGGTTCATCAACCTCACCTTCAGTGGATCTCCTGTTACACTGTGCTACTGCAGGCTTGAAAACGAGACTCATTTTGAATGCGCTCTTCCCTTAACAACAACGCTAATACACGGGCAATGAAACCACAGATCATTTACAACACGAATCGTGTTCTTATTATAATTCCATGTAGCCTATATGACAGATTGGTGCTGCACATTTTATTTTTCATGATCAAAGTGAGTGAGAAATACTCATTGTGGATTTCCTTTAATAGCGCGTCCTGATCCATGGGAAATAATCCTTTTGGGACTATTTGCAAAAAATATTTTCATTAATTTGCGTCAAGTATATTATGAGTCCCGAGATTCTTCACATTAGAGCATAAAAACATAGAACTGCAATGTGAGATTGGCGCCGCACATCTTGCGCTGTATTTCATGATCATTCTCAGTGCTTCAGGCATCACTGCGCGCTTTAGTTTCACTTTATTTCGTGGTCTGGAAGGCGCGCTGTCTAATGCTCACCAATCAGACCTCAGTTACCGTCCAAAACGCCGCAATAACCAATCCGAGAAATATACAAATATATTTTTTAAAGACAGGGCGCTCAACGTTTTCATGATCAATCGTCGCTGTCACATTCAAGTAATCGAGTACTCGACCACTGTTGCCCATCCCTACTAAATCTAATGAGATGTTTAGTAGGCCAAGAATGGGGGACTGATAAACAGTCTATGATCAATATATACTATGCTCTCTTACGATCTGTATTAGATTATGGATGCATTCATGTTCTGAATAACAGTTTCTGAACCATTGTGCTGTAATCAAATTTCAAGAATCGATTCGATTCCAATTCTCAAGATCTTGAATCAATTATCATTATGTGATCCGATCTTTGAGATTTAGATTGTGTTTTTAAAGAAAGCATTTTTTCCAGCTGTTACCTGAATATTACAGGACAGGAATATTATAGTTATGCAACATATTGATACCATTATTATAGACATTCAACTGCAAATTAATGGAGTATTGATGGTTGTAAAGAACAATCCCCCTTCCAGAGTGCTCTAGTCAGCGAACGCGCGCTGTGGAGCAGTTGTTCCTTACTGTCAAGGAACAACTTCCTTGGCAGTAAGCGCATGCTGCAGTGAGAACGGCTGTGACGTAAGCCGCGTTCTCGACATATCCAGCAGCCTGAGTTCACTCGTCTACCTTACTCTAGTATTCTCTGTCCACTTCTTCAGCGCGGCGGCGGTATAGTGACGAGAGCTTCGGCTTGAGTTTGTTTACCTACTTTAGTATTCTCTGTCCGAGGCGCTTCTTCAGCACGGCGGTGGCGGTATAGTGACGAGAGCTTCGGCTTGAGTTTGTTTACCTACTCTAGTATTCTCGGCCCACGGCACTTCTTCAGCACGGCGGTGGCGGTACAGTGACGAGAGCTTCGGCTTGAGTTTGTTTACCTACTCTAGTATTCTCTGTCCGCGGCGCTTCTTCAGCACGGCAGCGGCGGTATAGTGACGAGAGCTTCGGCTTGAGTTTGTTTATCTACTCTAGTATTCTCTGTCCGCGGTGCTTCTTCAGCACGGTGGCGGCGGTATAGTGACGAGAGCTTCGGCTTGAGTTTGTTTACCTACTCTAGTATTCTTTGTCCGTGGCGGTTCTGGAGTTTTCAAAGCTGCCATGTTCGTTGTTTTAATGTCCTTCCAGCAGCTTAATGTCCTAACAGCCTTAGTTTATAGACAGATAGAAGTTGTCACACGACGCAATAAAATCATCAACTACAGGGCCATGCCCATCCTCATCATTCTTCAAAAGGCTCACTATAACAGTATCATCTGCAAATTTCACACAGTGCCTATTCTCATACTTGCTCTTTCAGACGTTCGTATATAGAATAAAAAGCAAAGGTGAAAGAAGAGAGCCCTGTGGAGAGCCTGTGGAGGGAAGGGCTTTTGAGGATGAAACACCATTTACCCTATCACACTGCGACCTGTTCGACAGAAAATCCAGCATCCAGCCAATTAAATTCAAATTCAAATTAAAAAGAGACTGAAGTTTCTCAGCCAACAAAAAGGGCTGAATAGTATTAAATGCTGAAGAGAAGTTGATAAAGAGAGCCTAGCATGAGTTTTTGAGATTCCAGATGTTGATAAAGGAAATTTAACACTGTAAGAATTGCATCCTCAACACCTCTGCTAGGCCTATAAGCAAACTGGAGAGGGTCTAACTGCGCCTCTACCTGCTTCAGTAACTCCTGTTTCAGAGTCCTGCACGGGTCCATTTTTGGACACCCGCCGGTACCCGCAAGGTTTAGCACCAGATCCGACCCGTGACCCGTGAAAATTTCAAAATTGAATCCGCACCCGCCCAGACCTGTTAATATTTGGCCCGTTACCCGACCCGTGCCCGCAATAAATCACACACGCTAAAATCATTCAAATTAAAATGCTTTATTTTTTAATCTTGCACCTCTCTCAACATCACAACAGTGTCATGAATTGGCTAATGAAAATGTAAAGGTCCCATTCTTTGAGATTCCATCTTTCAAACTTTAGTTAGTGTGTAATGTTGCTGTTAGAGCATAAATAATACCTGTAAAATGATAAAGCTGAAAGTTCAATGCCAAGCGAGATATTTTATTTAACAGAAGTTCCCTTCCAAAGCCGACAGCGGACGGCCGGTTTGGACTACAGCCCTGCACTTCCTGCTTTAATGACGCAACTAAAACCGTTTGTTGATGAACCCTCTGCCCACAAGAACACGCAAATTCAGGGGCGTGGTCCTTTTGCTCTCGCAGGTCGAGAATAGGAAGCGTTGTTTTTGTAGAGTGTGTTTGTCGCCATGCCATTGAAACGCTGTTATTTTCATCCCGGAGTCAAATCACCTTTGCTTGGCCTTCCCACGGACGCTGTACATAGAGATCAATGGCTACAGTTTATGGTTAACTCTGTTCCGGTTATCTCTCGTTCCATGAAATGCCTCCGAGCTCCCTCCGAGGACTCGGTGTGGCTCGCAGGTGACGCTCATGCACAATCACGCCCCGGTCTGGCTCGCTCTCTCTCTCTCGTTCACCTCGCCACAGAAATATTGCACATAGACCCATTTTTCATCCGCGCTACTACCCGCCCGCACAAAGTTAATTATCCACCCGCATCCCCGCCCGTGAATTTTATAAATGTCACAATCCACCCGTTTTAGCCGCTTTTATGCGGGTACCCGTGGATACCTGACCCGTTGCAGGACTCTGTCCTGTTTAATCAACTTCTCAAAAGTCTTCATCACCAATGAGGTGAGAGCTACAGGGCGAAAGTAATTTAAGACCTTAGGGTTCTTACACTTAGCTACAGGAATAATTGTAGAATGTTTCCAAATCTTTGGCACTGTTTGCGTCTGTAGTGATTGAGTAAAAATTACTTTAAAGATCTCACTTAACTGACCAGCACAATACTTAAGGACTTGACCACTGATGTTATCAGGGCCAGGACTTTTCCTAACATTAGTTTGTTTAAATGATGATTTGACCTTAAAAACATCAATATCAAAATCAAGAATACAGTCACTCACCAAATTATTTCACGTTTTTTCAGTAAAATCACTGTTAGAAAATCTCATGTAAAAACTGTTTAATTAATTTGCTAGCTGCTCATCAGACTCAAAACCATTTAATGACACAGTACTAGTGCCTTTGTGTAGGCCTGTCATTAGCTTCATTCCATTTCACACAGATCTGAGATCAGACTCACTAAATTTAGACTCAATTTTTATTTTATACTGGAGTTTAGCCTTTACTATTTCAGCTCGCACAACCTTTCTAATTGCAACATATGCACTTTTGTCACCACTATTAAAAACAGTCCTCTTTTCTCTTATCAGATGTTTCAGTTCTTTAGATATCTCTAAACACAGCACTGCATCAATTGTGCCCCTTCCTCTCCTAAACCCTTTGAAATTCTGTTATCAAACCATTTTTTTTTTCAGATGGTTTATTAGCATCTTTTCCAGGCTTTCTTCTTGGGATAAATATTGCTTCTATCCAGCTTTCAGGGATTCTCCCTTCTTCCCACTTTATTAAATAGTATTCGCAATTTTTCCTTAATTTCTATACTTAAATGTATTAACATGACATAGCTTATGTCATCTCTTCCTGGTGCAGTTTATCTAGTTTTAGCTAATCCTCTTACTACGTCTCTCATATTAAAAGGGTCATTTAGATCATCCTCAAAGACTTCCTTCTTTTTTAAAGCTTCTATATTCTTAGTCTTGGTGCTCTCTCTACCTTTTCTCCCTTCCACTGACAAATTGTTTGAGCTGTTTATACTAACAAATGCATCTACCAAGATCTCTGCTTTTTCTTGGTTAGTAACGGCATCTTTATCTCCATCTCTTAACCCAGGATAATTCCACTCCCTTACCACCCCCACTCATCTTTTTAATCATTCCCCAAACTTCTCCTATCTGAGTAGTATTTCCAATTAAACTACAAAACTCCCTCCAGTACATCTGCTTTGCTTGCCTAATTGTTCTTCTTACAACTGACCAGAAGTGGAAAGTAACACATTACATTTACTTGCTTCATTGTAATTGAGTAGTTTTTCTGTGTACTTCTACTTTTTAAAAATCTGTAATTTTACTTTTACTTAAAGCTGCAGTCCGTAACTTTTTTGGGTTAAAAATTATCCCAAATACATTTTTGAGCAAGTACATAACCAGCCAGTGACAAAACTATCCAGTACTTGGTGGAGTGGGAAGGTTACGGTCCAGAGGAGAGGAGTTGGGTTTCTGCGAGGGACATACTGGATCACTCCCTTATTGATGATTACAATCGACTGGTAGGTCCTCCTGGGAGCACCAGGAGGCGCTCCTAGGGGGATTATTCCTGTTTATTTCTGATTATTGTTCGATCACCATCACCTCTGCCTTCTTATACGTGTCACTTACAGCGTTCATTGTCAGATCGTTGCAGGCTCCTGCGGTGCTTGGTGTCGTCCTCTGTTCTCCCGGGAGATCGCCTCTGTTCTGGATCCTGGATTCCTGATGCTTCATCTGCCCACTGCTTCCCTGCGTCACGAGCCTGCCTTGCCCTAATGCCCGTCTGTTCTCTGATTCCTTGGACTGCCTGATCGCTCTACCTTTTTCCTGCCTCTGTTCTGAGTTTCTCTGTGGTCTTCGGACGTATTGTTGAATATTGTGCAGTTCTGACGAATAAATTAGTTTATCGAATTTGGATCTCTTGGTTTCCTCCTAGTACGTGACTCTATATATCTACTAAACTAACTTTACTTTTACTTGCACTGACAATATTTTCTTTATATTGTCCTCTTTCAAGACAGCTCTTTTCTTCTTCCTGTGTAAATTTGTTTAATTTCTTAATATGTTTCAATCATGTAATATTCTGCAGAAGAGAGAAATTAATCTTGCTGCTTCTCTTGCACCAGTAACAGGCATGGTAAGAAAGATAATAAAAAGGGTGCATGTCACTGAAGCTAGATGTGAAAGAGTTGTTCTCAACAATAAAAAAACTGGCCAGATCTTGAACTGTGTTCATCCCAGAGATTTGTCTTTGAAAGGCTGCAATGGAATGCGATCATTTGTTGTTGAAGGGCTGGAGACAAGTCTTTGTTATCTCTCTCCACTAATCTCTGTTCCCTTTCATATATCGCTTTCTTCTCCTCAGTTGCATGTGTGGCTGCACCACTCTGAACAAAATCGGCAACTGGTCGATAAAATGAAAAATCACAATGTGTTTTCTTTTCTTTTTTATTTGCAGCAGCGATGCAGCTTCATATTTAAAAATGACAGAATAATTCTAGTGCAGTCACGGGATGCAAAAAATATTAAACGCACACAAGAAATGACGGAGAATTTGACCCCTCTGACCTTGAGGACAACTAGAAACATACAGCTCTGGAAAAAAATTAAGAGACCACTTAACATTGATTTTTCAATGTTAAGTTGTCTATTAATTTTTTTCAGAGCTGTATACAGTGCCTTGCGAAAATATCCGGCCCCCTTGAACTTTGCAACCTTTTGCCACATTTCAGGCTTCAAACATAATGATATGAAACAAGTTTTTTGTGAAGAATCAACAAGTGGGACACAATCATGAAGTGGAATAAAATGATTTTGCTTTATTTTTTGGATCATTGTCTTGTTGGAGAACAAATCTCCGTCCCAGTCTCAGGTCTTTTGCAGACTCCATCAGGTTTTCTTCCAGAATGGTTCTGTATTTGGCTCCATCCATCTTCCCATCAATTTGAACCATCTTCCCTGTCCCTGCTGAAAAAAAGCAGGCCCACACCATGATGCTGCCACCACCATGTCTGACAGTGGGGATGGTGTGTTCAGGGTGATGAGCTGTGTTGCTTTTACGCCAAACATAACGTTTTGCATTGTTGCCAAAAAGTTCAATTTTGGTTTCATCTGACCAGAGCACCCTCTTCCACATGTTTGGTGCGTCTCCCAGGGGGCTTGTGGCAAACTTTAAACAACACTTTTTTTTCTTCTTGCCACTCTTCCAGAGAGGCCAGATTTGTGGAGTATCTGACTGATTGTTGTCCTATGGACAGAGTCTCCCACCTCAGCTGTAGATCTCTGCAGTTCCTCCAGAGGGATCATGGGCCTCTTGGCTGATCTCTGATCAGTCTTCTCCTTGTATGAGCTGAAGGTTTAGAGGGACGGCCAGGTCTTGGTAGATTTGCAGTGTCTGATACTCCTTCCATTTCAATATTATCGCTTGCACAGTGCTCCTTTGGATGTTTAAAGCTTGGGAAATCTTTTTGTATCCAAATCCGGCTTTAAACTTCTCCACAACAGTATCTCGGACCTGCCTGGTGTGTTCCTTGTTCTTCATGATGCTCTCTGCGCTTTAAACGGACCTCTGAGGCTATCACAGTGCAGGTGCATTTATACGGAGACTTGATTACACACAGGTGGATTCTCTTTACCATCATTAGTCATTTAGGTCAACATTGGATAATTCAGAGATCCTCACTGAACTTCTGGAGAGAGTTTACTGCACTGAAAGTAAAGGGGCTGAATCATTTTGCACGCCCAATTTTTCAGTTTTTGATTTGTTAAAAAAGTTTGAAATATCCAATAAATTTCGTTCCACTTCATGATTGTGTCCCACTTGTTGTTGATTCTTCACAAAAAATTGCAGTTTCATATCATTATGTTTGAAGCCTGAAATGTGGCAAAAGGTCGCAAAGTTCAAGGGGGACGGATATTTTCGCAAGGCACTGTATATATGGGTGACATGTTGAGGGACTCAAAATACCCAAATACCAACATCAGAATGTGCCTGAAAAAGTTGATTAAACACTTCAAAGCAAACATATGTTTGTATACTCTAAAAGTATACTTGAATGATTATATGTTGAAGAGACAAGGGTTTCTGACCCAACCCTTCAGTATATTATTTGTGAACTAATTTCCTTTTTAATAGTTAATCTATTTTCAGCAATCATCGTCAAGCTTGTACATGTAGGCTACACTGTACACAGATACGATGATGTACCTTTAATTTCCCCAAGCTGTGCTCACTAACAACCCCACAAGTGGCTTTCAGGTCATTTAAAGTTTGATTTTGATGTGACAAAGCAGTCTAGAAGTCGCAGAGTTGTATACTTCAATTAGTCTTCCCATTATCGCCATCATTTTCTTCAGGCCGGTCTGTGAATCCGCACGAAAACAAGAGGCGAGATTAAGTGGACGAAACATCATATTCAATCATATCCCATCATATCCAATCATAACCAATCATATCCAATCATATCAATATATCACATGGATTCACGCACTGGGGAATCTGCTTTAAGTCAATGGCGAGAGAGGAGGCGCACCTCCTTCTGTAACTTCACCTGCGGGTGTTGCTGTTGGACAGTATTACTTCATAAAAAACAGGTACTTTTACTCTTTTATTCGTAGATTTTGTTAATATTTGCTTTGTTTTATTACTGTAATATTGATTATTTTGTAATCTAGATTTTTTTTTTTTTTTGCTTTGAGGACCCTTGCTTCCTTTGGAGGAAACGCTGGATCACATATGCGGCTTCTCTCTGCTGTGGATCATCTCGTGTGTTTTTAGATTATCTGACTGATTGAATCTCTCGTCACAGTGTGAACACTTGTAAGGTTTCTCTCTGCTGTGGATCCTCTCGTGTGTTTTTAGTCTTCCTGACAGACTGAATCTCTTGTCACAGTGTGAACACTTGTAAGGTTTCTCTCCAGTGTGGATCCTCTCGTGCAATTTTAAACTGGCTGCTGTAGTAAAAGTCTTCTCACACTCAAAGCACATGTACTCTCTCACACCAGTGTGTATTTTCTGATGTGTGTGTAAATATTGCAGCACTGAGAAACTTTTTCCACACAAAGAGCATGAATGTGGCTTCTCCTTCGTATGAACTGTCAGATGTGTCTTAAGCTTTGATGGACAATTAAAAAAAGAATCACACTGATCACACTTGAATGGCTTCTCTCCAGTGTGGATCCTCATGTGTACTTTAAGGCTTGTTGATCGTGTGAAACTCTTCCCACACTGATCACACTTGAATGGCTTCTCTCCGGTGTGGATCCTCATGTGCTCCTTAAGGTTTGATGATTCTGTGAAACTCTTCCCACACTGATCACATGAGAACGGCCTCTCTCCGGTGTGGATTCTCATGTGTTTCTTAAGGTTTGATGATTGTGTGAAACTCTTCCCACACTGATCACATGAGTACGGCTTCTCTCCAGTGTGGATTCTCATGTGTTTTTCAAGGTCTGATGATCGTAAGAAACTATTCCAACAATGATAACATGAGAAAGGCTTCCCTCCAGTCTGGATCCTCATGTGAAACTCAAAACTTTTTTTTTTTGAGAATCTCTTTTCATACTGATCACATGAGAACGGTTTCTCTCCAGTGTGGATTTTCATGTGTGCTTTAAGGTTTGATGATTGTGTGAAACTCTTCCAACATTGACTGCATGCATGCGGCTTGTTGCCAGTGTGGATTATCATGTGCCGCTCAAGATTTTGTTTGCTTGAGAAACTCTTCCCACACTGATCACACTTGAATGGCCTCTCTCCAGTGTGGATCCTCACGTGTTCTTTAAGGTTTGATGATTGTGTGAAACTCTTCCCACAGTGATCACACTTGAATGGCTTCTCTCCAGTGTGGATCCTCATGTGTTCTTTAAGGTTTGATGATTGTGTGAAACTCTTCCCACACTGATCACATGAGTACGGTTTCTCTCCAGTGTGGATCCTCATGTGCTGCTCAAGACCATGTTTACTTGTGAAACTCTTTCCACACTGAGTGCAGGTTGTAGATTTCTCGGCTCTTGTTTTCTTTATAAATGTCTTTTTAGTCTTTGAGCGACTCAACGTTTTTTCTTCAGGTTTGACATGATCTTTCTCCTCCAATTCACTCAGTTCTTCACGCTCCTCGCTCTCTTCCATCATGTCTGAAATGAGAGAAATAATTAATTTAACTTTTACTATCAAAATTCTAATTTTTGTGAAAGGACATACAGTGAAAGACAAGATTATTAGCCCCCTATGAAATGTTTCATTATTTATTAATTCCCAAGTGCTGTTTTATAGAGCAAAGATTTCTTTCAACACAGCATTTCTAAACATAATAGTTTATTTAGTAAACTTGGAGTTTTTAAAAAATACAAATAGAAACCAAATTATAACTAGTCTACAGGTATAATTATTAGCCCTCTGATGCTAATAGTGTCACAGTTTATAGATTCACCGTCTCTCTTCTTTGTGTCTTGTGAGGTTGTGTTGGAGGCATGGTCACTGATTTTGGGTCTCATCACCTTCACCTGCTGCACTCATCAGCCACACTATTTAACCTGGTCTCTCACTGGCACCCATTGTCAGATCGTTTCAGGCGCTCCTGGTTTGGCTTGCCTCGGCTTCTGTTCCCCTGGGGGATTTCTCTGTTCCGGGTCCAGGATTTCGGCCTCTGGTTGTCCGCTGCTTCCTTGCTTCTCCGGCTCGCCTGCCTGGCCGTCTGCTCCTGACTTTCGTGTGGTTCGCCTGCCTGTGCCCTGGAGCTTGTCTCTTTTGCTACTTTTCTGCCTGTTATTGAGTGTTTTTATTGTTGACGCTCACCGTCCTGTTTAACAATAAACTTGTCATCTTTTCACTACTGGATCCTCCTGTTTCTCATTACAGCCGTGACAGAACGATCTGACCATTATGGATCCAGCGAAGATGAACGAATTTCAGGAGTATCTCAACGTGAACAGTCTGCGGATAGCTCGCTAGGATCAACAGGCAACTGTTACCACCCAGGCGTTACAGGCGATGGCGGAGCAGGTGTCCAAGCTCTTCACCCAACTTCAACAGCTACGGATTCCCACTGCGCCCCCACCATTGCCGCCGCTTCCCCAGCCACCAGTGAACATCAACCCGCACGATCCCCGGATTCCGACACCCGAACGCTACGCTGGTGAGCCTGATCTTTGTAGATCTTTCCTAACCAGATGTTCGTTGTTCTTCTCACTGCAACCCACCACTTTCGCTACAGAGACATCCAAAGTGGCGTTGGTAATCAACTTGCTCACGGGCCGTGCGGCACGCTGGGGAATGGCGGTTTAGGAGAATGGCCATCCGTGTTGTTCCTCATTCCTCGCACTCACGGAGGAGATGAGACGGGTCTTCGACCGATCTGCCGTTGGACGCGAGGCGGCCCGCAGGCTCGCCGATCTGCAACAAGGCAGTAGACCCTTTTCTGATTACATCATCAACTTTTGCACCCTGGCCGCTGAGTGTGGTTGGAACGAGGAAGCACAGTGGGACTGTTTCCTGCATGGGCTGGCTGACCGTGTACAGTGCGAAGTGTATACCCTGGATTTACCTAAAAAACTCAATGGACTCATAACTTTGGCACTTTGAGTTGATTCACGCCTTGAATCACACTCACATGTGAGGAGGACATCGGATTTTTGTGAGTTCAGTGGCGCCAACACGGTCAGCCCCGCCAGCGATCCCGAGCCCATGCAGGTGGGTAGAGCTCGTTTTTCCCGGGAGGAGAGAGCTTGTCGCAGAGCGGGGGGTCTCTGTCTCTACTGTGGCGCGGCAGGGCATTTCCTCAACCAGTGTCCGGAGAGATCGAGCCCGGCAGTAGTGAGGAGGTTACTGTCGGGTGGAGCTGCGTTGGGGAAAGCCTCGTCCGCGACTCTCCTTCCGGAAAGATTGCAGTGGGCAGCCAGTTTTAACATCTGCCAGGCCCTTGTAGATTCCGGAGCAGAGGGTAACTTCATCAATCAGACACTTGCACAGCAACTCAGGATTCCCGTCACCCCCCTTTCCAGTACTATTGCTGTTCACTTCTCCTCACTGACACTCCACATGCACCCGTAGTCCTCGGTCATCCCTGGTTACAGAAACACAATCCCAGGGTTCACTGGGGACATAATACTGTCACATCCTGGAGTAATCAGTGCTATGCCTCTTTTCTTGTGTCTGCTTGTTCATGTATGTCTAGTTCTGTGTTGCAGGAGGAGACGGTGGACTTGTCTAACGTGCCCAAGGAGTACCTCAACCTGAAGGAGGTGTTCAGTAAGTGTCGGGCTGCTTCTCTTCCTCCTCATTGTCCCTATGACTGTGCTATAGATCTACTTCCAGGCAAGTGTCCGCCTAAGGGCAAGTTATATTCACTTTCTACTCCTGAAAGGGAGGCCATGGAGAAATACATTTCTGGTTTCTCTAGCTTCCAAGTTCATTTGCCCTTCCTCTTCTCCAGTCGGGGTTCTTTTTCGTTGGTAAGAATGATGGTTCTCTGCAACCTTGTATTGACTACCGGGGGCTGAATAACATCACGGTAAAGAATACTTATCCTTTGCCATTGATGTCTTCAGCCTTCGAGAGGTTACAGGGAGCATCCATATTCACGAGATTGGATTTACGCAATGCTTATTTGGTGCGCATCAGGAAGGGTGATGAATGGAAGACTGCATTTAGGACCCCTAGGGGGCACTTTGAATATTAGGTCATGCCCTTCAGGCTGTCCAACTCTCCAGGCACTAGTCAACGACGTGCTGGGAGACATGGTAGATCAGTTCCTTTATGTCTACCTGGATGATATACTGATTTTTTCTTCTTCTCTCCAAGAACATGTCCAGCACGTCAGACTAGTGTTACAGAGGTTGTTAGAGAATGGGTTTTTTGTCAAGGCGGAGAAATGCACAGTCTGTACCATTTTTAGGTAACATCGTCTCGTCTGAGGGAATGCGCATGGATCCCGATAAGGTTAAGGCTGTGATAGATTGGCCAAGTCCAGACTTTTGTAAGGCCCTACAGAGGTTTCTGGGGTTCGCCAATTTTTATCTGCATTTTATTCGCAACTTCAGCCAGATAGCCACGCCTCTGACCGCCTTGACCTCTCCCCGAATGGCGTTCAGGTGGTCGGTTGCAGCCGAGACTGCATTTACCAACCTGAAGAGCCGCTTTGTTTCGGCTCCCATTTTAGTGACCCCTGATCCCAGTTTGGATCATGCCAGTTTGTGGTAGAGGTCGATGCGTCAGAGGTGGGGGTAGGAGCGGTTCCATCCCAGCGCTCTTCCTCGGACGATAAGATGCACCCTTGCGCGTTTTTTTTCTCATCGCTTGTCGTCAGCCGAACGCAATTATGACATTGGTAATAGAGAGCTGTTGGCAGTCAAGCTGGCATTGGAGGAGTGGCGTCATTGGCTAGAAGGGTCGGGGGTTCCTTTTATCGTTTGGACCGACCATAAGAATCTGGAATACATCAGATCTGCTAAGAGACTCAACTCCAGGCAGGTCCCTTTTTTTCTGACGTTTTGACTTTTCTCTTTCGTACCGCCCGGGTTCTAAGAACATCAAACCTGATGCTTTGTCACGCGTTTTTGACCGCTCCGAACACCCGTCTACTCCCGAGTGTATTTACCTGGGAGACTTAAGAGTCTCCACACTTGTATGGGAGGTCGAATCGAAGGTCAAGACGGCAGGACTTAGAAGGGGTAACGCCTCTGCCCGGTGGACCACCGAACCAATTATTCGTTCCGGAGGGAGTTCGGTCCGACGTGGCTCGATGGGGACACTGCTACAATGTCGCTTATCATCCGTGGGTTAATATAATTAAATTTCTGGTTAAGCAACGATTCTGGTGGCCCGGTATGGCTCGTGACATCCGAGATTTTGTTTTGGCCTGTTCAGTCTGTGCCATGGGGAAAACATCTAACCGCCCTCCAGATGGGCTCCAGTTGAATGGGCTTCAACTGCTGTCCGTCCCTTCGAGACCTTGGTCCCATATCGCTCTAGATTTTATTACCGCCTTCCCAGGGCAAGACGGTTGTTTTAACTGTCATGGACTGATTCTCGAAGATGGTACCTTTAATTCCCTTGCCCAAATTACCTGCCTGGAATGTAGTTTAGGGTACCAGCCACCTATCTTTCCCAGTCTGGAATCCGTGGTTGTGGTCCCCTCCGCGCACGCCTTCGTCCAGAGGTGTCGTGACACTTGGTGTAGAGCCCGTGAGACTCTGCTCCAGGTGGGTAGACGCACCAAAGCCCAAGACGATCGCCACCGGTCTAAGCCTCCCGTTTACGTTGTGGGTCAAAAAGTGTGGCTTTCTTCTAAGAATATTCCTCTCTGCTCCGTGAGTAATAAGCTAGCCCCTAAATTCATTGGCCCGTTTATTGTCACCAAAATTCTTAGCCCAGTGACAGTCCGCCTCAAACTACCTCCCGCGTATGGGAGAATTCACCCCGTGTTTCATGTTTCCAAATTAAAACCTGTTTTTCATGCTCCCATTAATCCGCCTACCCCAATTCCCCACCCCCGCCGCGACTCGTAGATGGGGAACCAACTTATACGGTCAATCGTATTCTGGACGCCAGACGGAGGGGATGCGGATTTGCGAGAACTATAAACAATCACAAATCTATAAACAACCACAGATCTATAAACAATCACTGATCTATAAACAACCACAGCTCTATAAACAATCACAGGTCTATAAACAACCACTGATCTATAAACAATCAAAGATCTATAAACAATCACTGATCTATAAACAATCACTGATCTATAAACAACCACTGATCTATAAACAATCACAAATCTATAAACAACCACAGATCTATAAACAATCACTGATCTATAAACAACCATAGCTCTATAAACAACCACTGATCTATAAACAACCACAGATCTATAAACAATCACACATCTATAAACAACCACTGATCTATAAACAACCACAGATCTATAAACAACCACTGATCTATAAACAATCACAAATCTATAAACAACCACAGATCTATAAACAATCACTGATCTATAAACAATCACAAATCTATAAACAACCACTGATCTATAAACAATCACAAATCTATAAACAACCACAGATCTATAAACAATCACTGATCTATAAACAACCACAGCTCTATAAACAACCACTGATCTATTAACAACCACAGATCTATAAACAATCACACATCTATAAACAACCACACAGATCTATAAACAACCACACAGATCTATAAACAACCACACAGATCTATAAACAACCACACAGATCTATAAACAATCACAGATCTATAAACAATCACACATCTATAAACAATCACACATCTATAAACAATCACACAGATCTATAAACAACCACAGATCTATAAACTATAAACAACCACAGATCTATAAACAATCACACATCTATAAACAATCACAGATCTATAAACAACCACAGAACTATAAACAATCACAGATCTATAAACAATCACAGCTCTATAAACAACCACAGGTCTATAAACAATCACAGATCTATAAACATCCACAGAACTATAAACAATCACAGATCTATAAACAACCACTGATCTATAAACAATCAGAGATCTATAAACAACCACAGATCTATAAACAATCACAGATCTATAAACAATAACACATCTATAAACAGCCACAGTTCTATAAGCAAGCACAGATCTATAAACAACCACAGATCTATAAAAAAAATCACACAACTATAAACAACCACAGATCTATAAACAATCACACTTCTATAAACAATCACAGATCTATAAACAATCACACATCTATAAACAACCACAGATCTATAAATAATCACATACCTATAAACAACAACAGATCTATAAACAATCACACATCTATAAACAACCACAGATCTATAAACAATCACATAAATATAAACAACCACAGATCTATAAACAATCACAGATCTATAAACAACCACAGATCTATAAACAATCACAGATCTATAAACAACCACAGATCTATAAACAATCACAGATCTATAAACAACCACAGATCTATAAACAATCACACTTCTATAAACAACCACAGATCTATAAACAACCACAGCTCTATAAACAACCATAGATCTATAAACAATCACAGATCTATAAACAATCACAGATCTATAAACAATCACACATCTATAAACAGCCACAGATCTATAAGCAAACACAGCTCTATAAACAACCACAGATCTATAAAAAAAATCACACAACTATAAACAACCACAGATCTATAAACAATCACACATCTATAAACAATCACAGATCTATAAACAATCACACATCTATAAACAACCACAGATCTATAAATAATCACATAACTATAAACAACAACAGATCTATAAACAATCACACATCTATAAACAACCACAGATCTATAAACAAGCACAGATCTATAAACAACCACAGATCTATAAACAACCACAGAAATATAAACAACCACAGATCTATAAACAACCACAGATCTATAAACAATCACAGATCTATAAACAACCACACAGATCTATAAACAACCACATATCTATAAACAACCACAGATCTATAAACAATCACAGATCTATAAACAACCACAGATCAATAAACAATCACACTTCTATAAACAATCACAGATCTATAAACAACCACAGATCTATAAACAATCACACATCTATAAACAAGCACAGATCTATAAACAAGCACAGATCTATAAACAGCCACATATCTATAAACAATCACAGATCTATAAACAACCACAGAAATATAAACAACCACAGAAATATAAACAACCACTGATCTATAAACAACCACGGGTCTATAAACAATCACGGATCTATAAACAACCACAGATCTATCAACAACCACAGCTCTATAAACAACCACACAGGTCTATAAACAACCACATATCTATAAACAATCACAGATCTATAAACAACCACAGATCTATAAACAACCACAGATCTATAAACAACCACAGATCTATAAACAACCACATATCTATAAACAATCACAGATCTATAAACAATCACAGATCTATAAACAACCACAGTCTATAAACAATCACTGATCTATAACCACAGACCTATAAAGCAGTACTTAAATATTAGTTATGAGCAGCATAATAAATAACATGTTAAATAAATATATATAACCCCGAATCTTTGAATACAAACTCAATCAATGTTTATGCTCTCGCACTGCAGGATTATCGCATGCGTCTCACTTCTCTGTCTAACATTCACTGAGACAGTTTCAAATCTACCCAGTATAATATAAGTGCACATCAAATACTTCACCGATAAAGAACACATGAAGATTATATGGCATCAAGACAATGTATTTAGGCGGCAAGATAACGTGCAAACCGAATTATTAATTATTAACGTTCAGACGTTCAGAATGCCGCGGGAGCGCTCCTTAATGTCTCTTAGCAATATAGTAATCACTAATGAAGAGAAGATACTTACACACAATCCACAAAGTCTGTCCCTTCTGACCACTTTAACTGTTAATAACTCTACACAAGCACATCTCTGCAGCCTCACTGTCTGAACTCTTGTTCTCCGGGAAGTTTTGGAGCAGTCCACATCACGAGCAGAGGAGGGGGAGTCTGGAAGAGTCCATTTGTGAGGGTGGCATTACTGATGTTTATCCACAAATAACCGCATTGTCTTTCAGTAGAGCAGTTAAATAGTCTTTTGTCATATATCCTGAGTGGAATAATGAAGTCAGAATAAAGTGAGATGATCTGCTGATGATCCTGAATGTCTTGTTGAATGAGTGTTGATGAGGCTCATCAATATTAACAGTCAACACAACACTCAACGCCATTCATTTATTTCTGACTCAATCTTTCCATTCGTCTGATAACCTTCTTCATCTGATCAATCCTCCACTGTGAGGATAACTCTTTGTTCACTGTTTTTAATCTTCTCTTCTCCTCTTCTATCCGGAGTTGTCTGTTGTGCTCTGCTCTCATTGTATGCCCGAGTAACAACAACATGTCATGGTGAAACATTGAACTTTATGAGCACATCACAGACCCGCCCTTCAGCGAAAACTGAAGATCTTCACAATCTAACATCACCAAGGCCTCTAGATTAGACTGACCAAATATGATGATGATCTGATTAAATCTTTAGGAGGAGTTCCTTAAAGAACAATGTCTGGCAAAATAGTAAAAGCTTCTACAATGGAGAAGTATCTCCATTATAACAGTTGGTGTTGGGCTGTTATATGTGTCTGCTGAATTTCATACTGTATCGGCAAAACAGAAGTTGCTATCTCTTATACTCTTCGTCAACATCAGCCCCCACCAGTACATTTCCATACACAGCAAAGTGTTCACCATCTCCTGATGTTTTCCCCTAACATTAGCACATGCATTGCACGCGGTTAAGACATTATCACACCTTCAGGGGTTCACACCTTCAGGCATTATCACACCCTCAGGGGTCACGAGCTGTTCACCATCAGTATTCTCATTGTAATGCGTGACCACGAGATACAGTCTGCGCAGCCATGAAAGGCTGATGGTTAGGGCCAAATCTCTGAGACCTTTGACCTGAGCCCTGACCCTAATGCCCCAGAACATCCTTAACTTCTTCATGACCATCAGAACGTGGCTGCACCAAGATTTACCATAACAATACGCATATGTGAAATTACGCTTAATTAAAAATGTGTAGGTGGCGCTATCAAGCCATTTTGCCACGCCTAATTCTGAAACTCATATCAGATGTAAATTTTCTCCACTTCTGATGCGTGTGCAAAGTTTTCAAACATGTTTAGATTCACTTTGGGGAAGAAGAAAAATGGACTGAGAAATTCCAATAGAGTCCTCACACCATTGGTGCTCGTGCCATAATAATAAACATATCAAGAAGAATACGCCACGGCGAACAAGTGTCTTCAGTGGTATTTTAAAAACATGCACAGAGTCAGCATCCCTAACATGTGAAGGCAAGCTATCAAAGTCTTGATGCTGCTACTGAGTTTTTGCTCTTGATGTTCTTCCTGACAGATACTCCATTAGCAGATCCGATAAAAATAAAAGGGATTTTTTTTCTTTAAAGGGATAGCTCACCCAAAAAATGTAAATGCTCTCCTCATTTACTCAAGCAGTTGATCCAACCCTGTATGAATCCTTGCGCACATTCGCCCCGGGGATTGGTTTTTCACAATAGATCTGAAAAACGCATACTTTCACGTTCAGATAGCCCCCCTCTTCAGGCTATTTTCTGGGCACTGTCATAAGCCCCTTTCACACTGCACATCGGGCCCGCAATATTCCCGGGACATTGCCGGGTCGCCTTCTGTGTGAAAGCAACCACGTCCCGGAATTGATTACCGAACTGAAACCGGGTCGGGGACCTAGTAACATTGCGGTATTCGACCCGGGACGAGCACTGTGTATGTGAACAAAAGCCGAAACTAATGCAGCAACGTGTATGTAGTTATCGTGCGACTCCTAGAGCTTGTTTTTTTAATAATACAACCCTGCAGTGCGCCCACCTGTGTCGGTCTCTCTAGAGGTTTTTTGACTTTCCTTCATTCAGTTAAGGATTTTGGGTCAGTCAGCACACACAGCGTTTTACATTGTGTTCCCATACGCAATATAAGGAACCTCTCGATAGGGAACGTATTTGGTTACTTTCGTAACCTCGGTTCTCTGAGAGAGGGAACGAGTATTGCGTTCCACGCCGTGTTCGTGCTTCTCAGGTGTCGCTTAAGTCGATTTTAAAACCTGACACCTATGGCGAATCAGGGTCTTATATATTTTTAGGTTCCTGCAGTTGCCACGGCCCGGCCAATCAGAGCGCACCTCGTGCCTGGCCATTGCTGTGCAGCTGCACTGCGCTTTACATGGATACCTTTATTAATAAAGTTTTGTTTCATATTCTCGAGAAAATGAGTTTTTCCCATATTCTATACTCGTTCCCCCTCTCAGGGAACTGAGGTTACGAAAGTAACCAATGACGTTTAGCTGCTTAGCCTGCATTTCTCTCACTTGACGTCAGTTTTATATGTTTTAAAGGTTAATCACATATTTTTTAGGGGGGCTGAGGCATAAGGCTGAAGCCCCCCTAAAAAGGGCCTAGCAATGCCACTGAGATGTTCTCAACCTTGGAGGAAACCAGTATTCTCTGGAGTGTGTGTGTGTGTGTGTGTGTGTGTGTGTGTGTGTGTGTGTGTGTGTGTGTGTGTCAGATCTGTGCAGCCCTAATGTTGGAGATGGACATTTCTGCAGAAAACGCCAGACTTGAAGACACTTTTCTGTGGGCTCTGAGTTTACTGTGCTGTAATTCTGGTTATGGGGCGATGACTTGTCTACCTAGTTTGGCGAAATGTGCTCCTATCTGAAAGTTGCTTACATTACATTTTTTCTGAGCCAATCAGAATGACGTGGATAGATCTTGAAAACAGTATAACTGTTGGACAATTGTATGTACGATAGGGCGAGGCAACGAGACGGTGAGAGAGGGAGCGCGGCCTACGAACTCCTGTGAAACTTGAAGCTGGCTTCTGCTGTTGAAACTACAAACTATTCTTAAGCCAATTTTTCTTTTAATTAATTACACTCCTGACTCTTGGTCTTCATTTTTCACTACTGCTCCTGGGTCATAAACTGTTAACCCCTAACAACATCTAGCAATGAGTTATCCTCACATTGGAGGATTGATCTGGAGAGGAGTTTTATGTTGGAAAGTCGAGTTTGAATTACTCGACACATAGGATAATCCAAACTGGCCTTGCACAGAAGTTTGCCTCTAAGTTTATACCTTAGATGTGAGTGTGGCTTTTCTTTTCTTGAAGAGTTTATTTGCTATGCTTGATTAGTATTACATAGAAAAAGCCTTGGTCTGTTGACAGCAATGAAATGAGCTTTAAGTGTGAATTTACAGATGTGAAGACATTATCATAATAAATGAGTTGAAAACGGGAACTATTGAGATGAAATAAAGAGTCTTTTCAGCAGCTCTATTAATATTGATGAGCCTCAGACTATCAACACTCATTCAACAAGACATTCAGGATCATCAGCAGATCATCTCACTTTATTCTGACTTCATTATTCCACTCAGGATATATGACAAAAGACTATTTAACTGCTCTACTGAAAGACAATGCGGTTATTTGTGGATAAACATCAGTAATGCCACCCTCACAAATGGACTCTTCCAGACTCCCCCTCCTCTGCTCGTGATGTGGACTGCTCCAAAACTTCCCGGAGAACAAGAGTTCAGACAGTGAGGATGCAGAGATGTGCTTGTGTAGAGTTATTAACAGTTAAAGTGGTCAGAAGGGACAGACTTTGTGGATTGTGTGTAAGTATCTTCTCTTCATTAGTGATTACTATATTGCTAAGAGACATTAAGGAGCGCTCCCGCGGCATTCCGTCTGAATGTTAATAATTAATAATTCGGTTTGCACATTATCTTGCCGACATTGTCTTGATGCCATATAATCTTCATGTGTTCTTTATCGGTGAAGTATTTGATGTGCACTTATATTATACTGTGTGGATTTGAAACTGTCTCAGTGAATGTTAGACAGAGAAGTGAGACGCATGCGATAATCCTGCAGTGCAAGAGCATAAACATTGATTGAGTTTGTATTCATAGATTCGGGGTTATATATATTTATTTAACATGTTATTTAATATGTGATTGTTTATAGATCTGTGATTGTTTATAGATCAGTGGTTGTTTATAGATCTGTGACTGTTTATAGATCTGTGATTGTTTTTAGATCTGTGATTGTTTATAGATCAGTGATTGTTTATAGATCTGTGGTTGTGTATAGATCTGTGATTGTTTATAGATCTGTGATTGTTTATAGATCTGTGATTGTTTATAGATCAGTGGTTGTTTATAGATATGTGGTTGTTTATAGATCTGTGTGGTTGTGTATAGATCTGTGATTGTTTATAGATCAGTGGTTGTTTATAGATCTGTGTGGTTGTGTATAGATCTGTGATTGTTTATAGATCAGTGGTTGTTTATAGATCTGTGGTTGTTTATAGATCTGTGATTGTTTATAGATCTGTGATTGTTTATAGATCAGTGGTTGTTTATAGACCTGTGGTTGTTTATAGATCTGTGTGGTTGTGTATAGAACTGTGATTGTTTATAGATCAGTGGTTGTTTATAGATCTGTGGTTGTTTATAGATCTGTGTGGTTGTGTATAGATCTGTGATTGTTTATAGATCAATGGTTGTTTATAGATCTGTGGTTGTTTATAGATCTGTGATTGTTTATAGATCTGTGATTGTTTATAGATCTGTGATTGTTTATAGATCAGTGGTTGTTTATAGACCTGTGGTTGTTTATAGATCTGTGTGGTTGTGTATAGATCTGTGATTGTTTATAGATCAGTGGTTGTTTATAGATCTGTGTGGTTGTGTATAGATCTGTGATTGTTTATAGATCTGTGGTTGTTTATAGATCTGTGATTGTTTATAGATCAGTGGTTGTTTATAGATCTGTGGTTGTTTATAGATCTGTGTGGTTGTGTATAGATCTGTGATTGTTTATAGATCTGTGGTTGTTTATAGATCAGTGGTTGTTTATAGATCTGTGGTTGTGTATAGATCTGTGATTGTTTATAGATCAGTGGTTGTTTATAGATCTGTGGTGGTTTATAGATCTGTGATTGTTTATGGTTCTGTGGTTGTTTATAGATATGTGGTTGTTTATAGATCTGTGATTGTTTATAGATCTGTGGTTGTTTATAGATCAGTGGTTGTTTATAGATCTGTGGTTGTGTATAGATCTGTGATTTGTTTATAGATCTGTGGTTGTTTATAGATCAGTGGTTGTTTATAGATCTGTGATTGTTTATAGACCCGTGGTTGTTTATAGATCTGTGATTGTTTATAGTTCTGTGGTTTTTTATAGATCTGTGATTGTTTATAGATCAGTGGTTGTTTATAGATCTGTGGTTGTTTATAGATCTGTGATTGTTTATAGACCCGTGGTTGTTTATAGATCTGTGATTGTTTATAGTTCTGTGGTTTTTTATAGATCTGTGATTGTTTATAGATCAGTGGTTGTTTATAATTCTGTGGTTGTTTATAGATCTGTGGTTGTTTATAGTTCTGTGGTTGTTTATAGAACTGTGATTGTTTATAGACCCGTGGTTGTTTATAGATCTGTGGTTGTTTATTGATCTATGGTTGTTTATAGATCTGTGATTGTTTATAGTTTTGTGGTTGTTTATAGATCTGTGATTGTTTATAGCTCTGTGGTTGTTTATAGATCTGTGGTTGTTTATAGAATAGTGATTGGTTATAGATCTGTGGTTGTTTATAGAATAGTGATTGGTTATAGATCTGTGATTGTTTATAGTTCTGTGGTTGTTTATAGAGCTGTGGTTGTTTATAGATCTGTGGTTTTTTATAGATCTGTGGTTGTTTATAGATCAGTGGTTGTTTATAGATCTGTGGTTGTTTATAGATCTGTGATTGTTTATAGATCTGTGGTTGTTTATAGATCAGTGGTTGTTTATAGATCAGTGGTTGTTTATAGATCTGTGGTTGTTTATAGATCAGTGATTGGTTATAGATCTGTGTTTGTTTATAGATCTGTGGTTGTTTATAGATCTGTGGTTGTTTATAGACCTGTGGTTGTTTATAGATCTGTGATTGTTTATAGACCTGTGGTTGTTTATAGATCTGTGATTGTTTATAGATCTGTGGTTGTTTATAGACCTGTGGTTGTTTATAGATCTGTGATTGTTTATTGATCAGTGGTTGTTTATAGATCTGTGGTTGTTTATAGACTGTGATTGTTTATAGATCTGTGGTTGTTTATAGACCTGTGGTTGTTTATAGATCTGTGATTGTTTATTGATCAGCGGTTGTTTATAGATCTGTGGTTGTTTATAGATCTGTGGTTGTTTATAGATCTGTGATTGTTTATAGATCTGTGGTTGTTTATAGACCTGTGGTTGTTTATAGATCTGTGATTGTTTATTGATCAGTGGTTGTTTATAGATCTGTGGTTGTTTATAGACTGTGATTGTTTATAGATCTGTGGTTGTTTATAGACCTGTGGTTGTTTATAGATCTGTGATTGTTTATTGATCAGCGGTTGTTTATAGATCTGTGGTTGTTTATAGATGTGTGATTGTTTATAGATCTGTGGTTGTTTATAGATCTGTGGTTGTTTATAGATCTGTGGTTGTTTATAGACCTGTGGTTGTTTATAGATGTGTGATTGTTTATAGATCTGTGGTTGTTTATTGATCAGTGGTTGTTTATAGATCTGTGGTTGTTTATAGATCAGTGGTTGTTTATAGATCTGTGGTTGTTTATAGACCTGTGGTTGTTTATAGATCTGTGATTGTTTATTGATCAGTGGTTGTTTATAGATCTGTGGTTGTTTATAGACCTGTGGTTGTTTATAGATCTGTGGTTGTTTATAGACCTGTGGTTGTTTATAGATCTGTGATTGTTTATAGATCAGTGATTGTTTATAGATCTGTGCTTGTTTATAGATCTGTGGTTGTGTATAGATCTGTGGTTGTTTATAGATCTGTGATTGTTTATAGATCTGTGATTGTTTATAGATCAGTGATTGTTTATAGATCAGTGGTTGTTTATAGATTTGTGATTGTTTATAGATCAGTGATTGTTTATAGATCAGTGACTGTTTATAGATCTGTGATTGTTTATAGATCTGTGATTGTTTATAGATCTGTGGTTGTTTATAGTTCTGTGGTTGTTTATAGATCTGTGGTTGTTTATAAATCAGTGCCATCCTCAGTGAAGCCCCTCCCACATCAGTGCCATCATCAGTGAAGCCCCTCCCACATCAGTGCCATCATCAGTGAAGCCCCCCCACATCAGTGCCATCATCAGTGAAGCCCCTCCCACATCAGTGCCATCATCAGTGAAGCTCCTCCCACATCATTGCATCATCAGTGAAGCCCCTCCCACATCAGTGCCATCATCAGTGAAGCTCCTCCCACATCAGTGCCATCATCAGTGAGGCTCCTCCCACATCAGTCACATCATCAGTGAGGCTCCTCCCACATCAATCGCATTATCAGGAGTAGCTGAAATCAGTTTTTTAAAGAGGACGGTGAGAACACGAGTGATCCAGAACCTGCAGAATGAAACACACTGAAGATCCTGAAGAACAAAGAGGTTGGTGTTTATTCTTCATTCATTCATGATAAAGTTTCTCTTATAGAAGTTACTCATCGTTACAGAGATTATTCTTCTCACAGTGACTTTGGTAACAGGGTTGATGAATGCGGTCAACACTGTACAGTTTGTGTCAAAACTGAGACAATGGATTGAGATTATTTTCCTGTCCTCCCATCATGCTCTAGAAAGGGTCCAGATGATGTCACTTCCTGTGTGTCACAGTTTGAGAAATGCTCTTTTTTTAAAGGGGTCATGAACTGCGTTATTTTATTGTTTTAGGATGTTTTCTGGGGTGAACTTATAATGTTAGAATGCCTTTTACCTCAAAAAAGTTTTTCCTAGCCTGATTTTAGCCTCTGCCCTGAATGCTTTGTTTTTAAGGGGCGTGTCTGCTGTGAGACTCCCACTGCTGTGATTGGTTACCGTCTTTCCATTTGAAATAGTATTACTCTCTCTTTTATGGTTAAAGGGTTACTTCAGCGATTTAGCAGTAAGCTTTGTATTAGTAGAAACCCGGTAGTATATTCTAATTATCGTAATTGTAGGGCCGCCCAAATCGTCCCAATGGAGGCTAACGATTGGCTGGTGAAGGTCGCTGCGAAATACCCAGATAATTCAATAGGTTTAGCCAAATGGTGGTTACTGTGATTGTAATTAGATTTTGGCCCCTTGTTCAGGGGGTCACAAATGGGCAATCAGAATTAGTGTTTGAATGGGCTCTCAACATCTGTGGAGGAAGGCACTTATTTACATACAGGAGACATCCTGGACTATAGATCTGTGGGAGGTCACCTTCTTACTGGCATACAATATTTTCTTAACTTATTAAAACTTCTTTGAGGTTTGTATTATAGCTGGGAGAATGAGATCACTTTACCAGACGCACTGAGACATTTCAGATGATACTAAACACTAGGGATGTCAACGATTAATCGATGATCGATTAATTGTCGATAAGACATTTAATCGATAAGACTTATCGATCATCGATTAAGCAGGGTCATGCGCGTGCGTGAGGAAACGGGAGGAAAAATGATGCGAGCGTGCCCGAGTTCTATTTGAGACCATTTTACAGCTGGAGTTATACACCTTCATCATGACTGCAAGTCTGCATGTGCAGCCTTTTGTTTTGTGGAAATGTAAGTTGTAATATTGTGTTTATTTTGTGCAGGCCTATCTTTAGCTGATTTATCTCATAAGGATGCATTTGGTTAATAATTAACGTTAGAGGCGAGCGGTAGTAAAAGCGTGGCGGTGATCAGCTTCAGCGTGCAGCTCCAACAGCACTAATAATGACTATGATTGGGACTGTCATATTACACAACATTAATGAGAACAATATGAAACATTGTGATTGTTAAGTATTTGGGTTTATTTGCCGTGTGTTTCATTGCGTTGATCCAGGAAGAGCGCATGCACAACATGAGTCACGCATTCTGACTGGCGCATGTAACTTAGTTCACTTGTGTATTCGCATCAGATTGTGCAGAAGTAATTTGTAATATTGCATTTATTTTGTAACGTTATATATGTGATCAATCATATAGGATGCGTTTCTTTAAGCGAAATAAAACGCACTAACAAATGGCTTCAGGCAGTGATGGCTACCGGTTTTCATTCAGTGTTTCGGCTTTAGCGCATACAGAGCAATGCATAATAACGATGATTGGGACAGTCATATTATATAACAGAAATGAGAACACTGTTTTAATAAATGGTTGTAAAGTCATCGGGTTTAGGTGCCGTGTTCAGAGCGTTGTTCCAGGAAGAGCGCGTCTCCCGTTCAGAATATGAATATCAGCAACTCAATTCAAGTTCACTTGTGCATTCGCATCATTTTGTGAAGATATATAATTTGTAATATTTTGTTAACTTTATATAATTCTGATTAATCTCATATAGGAAGCTTTTTGTTGAGTTAAATAACGTGCTAGCAAAGAGCTTCAGTGTAACTTACCAGTGTTGATTCAGCTCATCCGCTTCAGCTCGCGCAGTTCAAACAGCAACGCACGACTAATAATAACTATGATTGGGACAGTCACATTACATAACATTAATGAAAACAATATTTTAATAAATCGTTTTGAATTAATTGGGTTTAGGTGACGTTTCAGCACGTTGTTCTTGGAAGAGCGTCCACACATTCTGAATAACAGATCTGAGGCGGCGTTCGTGTTGTATTACATGTTATATTTGGTTATTAAATAAGTAATTTAATTAAATTATAAATAACATAGACTAATTTTACAATCCCATAGCCCTTTGTTTAGATAAAAAAAATCCTTCTCATTCATTTGGTGAAGAACATGGTGTTTTGAGCAGCATTGCACATAGGCCTGCTGTCATGCTGTCGGCTATAAGCCACTGCTGTAGACGCATATTTCAGTATTATGGTTAACGATTAATCGATTAATTGATCGTTAATTTAAACGACGATCGATCATGGGAATTTGTGAAAATTGACATCCCTACTAAACACGTATAGTTTCTCATTGTACACACTTAACCTTATATAGCTTCCGGGAGGGGGTAAAGGGGCAAGTACATTTAGTGATATGCAGAGTGTGAGGGTGAGATGTGAGTGTATCGGTGTGACAGGAGAGTGTTCAGATGTTAATCCTTCACAGAGTTCTTTGTTTTTCAGGTCAGACCTCATTGCACCAGCCTTACACACATAATACTGCGCACATACACAGATACACAGGCTCTCCAAGGTTGGAGCTGATTAGGCTCCAGTTCTAACCAAAACATGCTGATAACATGTGCTTTCTCTCGGTGAGAGGGACAGACAATAGCCCAGGCAATATTCATCTCGAGTCTTTAGTGTTTCAGTAAAAGGAAATATTAAATATAACAAAATATAATAAATTAAATGTAATGTAATGCACTTTAAAAAACAAGAAACATGAAGCAAAATCATAACTGAAATTAAAAGAATCATTATAATAATATGCGAAGAAAAATATTTATTAAGGCTTTGATTAGGAATTGAAATAGGATATATATATATATATTTAAAATAATTGGTTCTCATTTTATTCTCCTTTAAATGCTGATGTATCTGTGTGATCAGAGCTGAATGTTCAGGATGGTTCCTCCAGTCTTCAGTGATCATGATCCTTCAGAAATCATTCTCAGATGAGGATTCATTACGAGTGCTGGAGACAGTTCTGCTGACTAATATTTTTTATAAGGATGTGTTAAATTGATAAAAACTGACAGTAAAGGAGATTTATATTATTTGAAAATATGTTTTTATTTTGAACAAATGCAGTTCTTTTGAGCCTTTTATTCATTTACTGTATTTTCCGGACTATAAGTCGCATCAGTCAAAAAATGCGTCATGAAGAGGAAAATAACATAAGTCGCACTGGACTATAAGTCGCATTAGGGCAGAAGCAGAGCGGGAGCCGCGCGCGCTGTGCATAACGGAGCAGAAGAAAGAAAGTTTGAAGTGAGAAACTTGTGAATGACTAGAGAAAAGCAGACGTTACTTTAACTGTAATGAAGAAAACAAAAAAAGCTAATCGCGGACTGAAAGCAAGATGGCCAGAGCTGAAGGAACGAGTCCACAGATGCTTGAACTCTCTGCCGGGAGAGGCTCAGCCGCGCGAGACGGACGCTGTGGGAATCGTTCTCCGCTGCATATTTTACTACATGCAGAGTTTGTAATTTGCACACTGTAAGAAATTGCTGTTAATTTACAGCTGAATTTCAACAGTATAATCCTGTTAAGTTCAAAAGCAGTACATTAATGTTTTTTTTGTTTTTGTCAAATGACGTAGACAAAATATAACGGCATTTTACCGTATTTATTAGTTGAAGGAAAAAAAACATTACTATCCAATATTTTTGAAAACTGCTGAGCACGCATGGACTTTCATCCGCCATCATACTGTTAATAGGTGAGTTTTGCACGATATCGTAGACAAAATACATTACATTTGCTACAGCAACTAACCTGTATTGTGGATATTGGAAGTGAAATTATCTTTTATTTGTTCTTTTCAGAGACTCGCCAGAGTTTCGAGTCTCTCGAAACTCTTTTCAGAGATGCAACATCTTGGATAGGATTTCTGACTCGGATTATATTATTCCCAGTTACAGGGTGAGTTACATGAGATAATAATTCTTCTGCATCTATTTTATTTTATTTTATCCAAACACTGTTGCATTGAAATCATATTGATGAATCTGTAGCCCGCTGAAAAGAAAGGTTGTTTACTAACTGGCTAGCTTGCTTTTCTTTAATCTGCGAAACCTCTAGAGTTAGAAAAAAAACTTAATTTCGATGTCATTGTGATTGCAAACTTGGGTAAGCATGTTCTAATATGCACATCTTTATTCTTAGGTGCATTTATTGTAGTACTGTTGTGCTTTTATTCCGGTTATATGTTCTAATTTGTACATATAATTTATTCGGTCGATTTATTTGTATTATATTTCCGATTACAGAGTAAATTCCATGCAACATGATAGAATTCTTCTGCAAAGTTAATTTTTCAAACACTGTTGTTTTGAGATTACATCGAAGTCTTTGTAGCGCGCTGAAATAGGCAGACCGGTATTAGTTTGCTTTTCTGGAATTGGCGAAACCTCCAGCATTACGAAGAAACAAAAAAACAACAACGACAAAAAAAACCTTAATTTCGTTGTCATTGCGATTACAAACCTGAGCATGTTCTAATATGCACATCTTTATTCTTAGGTGCATTTATTCTTTTATTCCGGTTATATTTTTTTCATCAATCCAAGTTGGTTTTGAAGTTAAATGATATAGTACTTATTAAAAGTAATTCTTATTCGTAGTTTTGGTATTGCTTTGTACAGCAATGCTGCTTTGGCCAGCATAGTATTCTTAAGGCCATTTTATTTTGTTGGATATATTTTTGGCTGATATTTTTTTCCAGACTTGTCAGCATGTTTTCATGTCAGTTCTGTGGACATCAATGTAGTACTACAGCATATTAATATTAATAAATCAAATTTAAGCAACATAATTTCACAATACAAAATCTATACACATTTACACTTAAAGGTCTGTACTGACCAGTCTATGTTGAAATGCATTTATGTTAGAAGGACAGGACTCTGTGACTGTTTTAATTTATAGCTTTCCATGCATTAATTTGCAATTGGCAATGTCAAATTAATGTTATGTCAGTGCTGAAATTGTTTTTACTTTTTTAAGGTACAGGTAAAACACCAGGAAGCAGTATCCAGCAGTGGATGATCAGCCTTGAGGAGCACATCATTTGCGAGGGCATCCAACCGTCTTTCCTGTCTGGGCTTGCAGCTCTTTTCTCTACTTACTACAATCTCAATCTTCAGTACCAAGCTGAAGCCGCATGCACACTGGAATTCATCCAAAGGTCAGATATTTGGATGCATACATTAAATTTACTTCAGATTTTATTTGTATATCTCTTATTAAAATACTTATAGATTTAAAGCCGCTTTACAGAAAATGTGTTTATTTAAACACTTGGCCCTAATAAACAGAGAATATAGCATCAAATAGATATATTTCCTATCAAATATTTGAGCCCTATTACGTAAACATAAGTGACTGTCAAGGAAATAAAATGTCCATCGGTGCTGAGGTTGAAACCTTGCAAGGAAGCAGACTCATCCAGTACCCATCTTTTGTTGCCATTAAAATGCTGACCATGTGCATTTGTTACAATTTTTTCAGTCAAGATGTTATGTCAGTGTTTGAACAAAGAGATATCTTTAATCTAGACTGAAACACATCATTCAGCCCACAAGAGTGCTGGAGCTTGTTAAGAGAATTTTCTTTCCTGACAATGTAAAGCAAAGTGTTCTTAATACAAGAATAGACTTACTATATTTATATATGCTATATTCATATGTTCCCCATGAGTAATTTTTCCCCCTCCACACTAATTCTAAACACACACATTTGTTTTGCAGGCGGGTCATTGGGATAAATCCGGAAAAGGGCACCAAGGCCGGAGGATTCATTTCAAAACGGACGGGGAAGGTCACTCAGAAAAAGAAAACCGTGAACCCTCGTGTCTCCAGTCTGCTTAAAAAATTGATGGATTTGAGTGGGACTTTATCTAAGTATTACACACCACAGACCCCACACACATCTCACACATGCATCACACATATGCGCATCTCATGCACACTCACATCGCACACATCGGACACGCATCACGCACACACACACACACACACGCACGCACGCACATGTCGCACGCACGCACACACACACACACACATTTACACACTCTGTTTTTTCAGGTATTCAGTAATTCTTATTCACTTACAAACATTTACTCAGTTGTTTTATAATTTGTTCACTTAATCTCTGTGTTCTGAGTTCATTTTTTGGACAGCCTGTATGACTTGAAAAGCCAGAATAATTTGTTAAAAACTTGTTAAAGCAGTTGATTTTACATTAACAAATGTAATAATTTGTTTAACCTTTTGCTTTCATTTTGTACAAATGTCAGAATTCGATTAGGGGAATATTTTAAGTTTATTTCTGTATTACCAATTCTTCCCCATACATTTTCATTTCTTTTCCTAAGAAAGTTATTCAAAAGTTTAATAAAACAAGACATGTTTTCAAACAATACTTTAAAGCTGCTTTCCTTCAGTTACATTTTTAAGTCACTGTTTCAAAAAGTACACACTGTACACTTATACTTACATATACACACTGTAGTAAAACATGGTATTTTGTAGTAAGACTGTTAGGGGCAATTTGCTAAATCACACTGTTTAGAAAATAAATAATATGTACATATATATATACTTTGAATGTAGAAACAGCATTATGCTGTATTTGCAAAAACAGTCTCCAACTGTAAATTTCACCAACAGTAAGATACAGTTAATTTTACAGTGCCTTGCTGGCAACCGTGCTGCCAGTTCTTTACTGTTTTTTAACGGGAAAATTTTTTACAGTGCAGAATAGGATTTTCTTTATGGGGGCATTTTGTTTGTGTTCAGTCTTTCTCAGTTGTTGTCTTTAAGTTAATATTTCAGTTAAGTTAGTAACTAAGTTAGTTTTTTTTCTGGGGTAGGCTACAGGAGCAGCAGAGAGCGCCCTCTTGCGGCTAAATATTTATTCTTGTCAGTCAGTATGAATTAAATTTGATATTTAAGTCGCACCTGACTACAAGTTGCAGGACCCGCCAAACTATGAAAAAAAGTGCGACTTATAGTCCGGAAAATACAGTATTTATTTATACAAGAAAGAAAAAAATGACTGACCCCAAATGACTGACCAGTAGTGTATACTGCTGTTACAAAAGAATCCTATTTTTAAAACATTTGCTTCTTTTTTTAATTTATTTTTAATTTATTTTTAATACTTTTTATTCAACAAAGTATTATAAAAAAGTATCTCAGGTTATGAGCATATATTAGTGAGCAGACCTGTCTCCAACACTCGTAATGAATCCTCATCTGAGAATGATTTCTGAAGGATCATGATCACTGAAGACTGGAGGAACCATCCTGAACATTCAGCTCTGATCACACAAATACATCAGCATTTAAAGGAGAATACACTGAAAAACAATGATTTTAATTTATAATAATATATCACAATATTACATTTTTCAGTTTTTTTGATCAAATAAATGCAGGCTTGATGAGCAGAAGAAACTTCTTTCAAAAACATTAAAAAAAGTAATGTGTCCAAACTTGGTGCTGTATATACAGCTGTGGAAAAAAGCACTGTAAATGTTCAGTTTACGTAAAACAAAACAAACTTAAAGAAATAACTGAAGTTAATTTAATATTCAGCTAAAAGTACAGAAAGCTAACACCTCCCAAGTAATTTAAGAAATACATGTCAAGTTAGTTTAATGCCAATTCTATTGAACAAACTCTCTTCTTACTTAGAGCTTGCACACTGCCTGCGTGACACGCTAGAAATAAACCAACACCCATTTTTCACATAACACGCAAGTGTGTTAGAAAGGTTTCCATGAAAAATTGAGTAGGAAAAGTAATTTGACATGAATACATATTAATGACAGTTTGATGTTTGAAAGTATCTAGGTTTTCACATAAATGCAGATATAATTGTACTTTAAAAAATTAAAAAAGATTGAATTTCAAATATTGCACCTGTCAAAAAATTGTGCTTCATATTTTTCCCATAAACGTGCAGGCCTAGCATAAAGACACAAGACTCATGTCTCAAACACCTGGGCTGTACCTCAAACGGTAATGCACTATGAACATAACGTCTTCAGTTTGTGTACTATTATATTGAACCTGGATATAACAATTTACAAATGTGTAATCCCACAGATTATAGATTATTCTAAAATATTCTATCTAATAATATGCTCATCGACACGGCATCCTCAATAAACCCGTCTCTGGCGTGATGCTTCCAATCTTTCGAATATTCAGATCTAATATGATTTCTGACCTGTAAGATTGCCAGAATAATAATAATAATAATCATACACTGTGTGTTACCGTATATACCCGAATATAAGACGACCCCCCATTTTCCAGACATATTTTTTTGGGAATATTTTTTTTGTTTTGTTTTTACATTTTTTCAACACCATTCATTATGGTGATTAAGCCTGTTCATGTGCTTGTCCTTCAGACAGTACATCGGTAATAAAAAATGTGGCGTTGTCAGTGTGGCCTGAACTTTATCAGAAAAACACACATAGACACAACAGTCTCTCCCCAGAGAGAGAGAGAGACACATTTTTCATTGATTTTATTCTCTAACGAATCATAACGGGAAACGAGGTGCCACTCTGTGAACTGGGGGAGGTTTATTGGTTCACAAATTGATCATCCCTGAATATTCATGTCATAAAAGTAATACAATTAAAAGGACTATGGCTAATGACATAAAATGTCACATGAACTGTAAAACAGTCCTAAAAAAATGGTCCTATTGATTAATCAAAATCATAACTTAATAAGAATCATTAACCCTCTGGGGTTCTTCTTTAAAAAAAAGAAATGTTAGAAACCGCAGCTTCATCGCAATGGTATGAAACTTGGTACTTGGTATATGAACACAAAAAAAAAAAAGTTGGGGGAATTTTGGGGACAGGATTTGAAAAGTCAAAAATGACCCCGATAGGAAATGATTGGGAAATTGGCAAAAATATGAAAATACAGAGTTTTTTGTGCATATAATCTACAAATCAGCCAGGATGCAGAAAAAAGGCCTCAAAAGTGAAGGGGTGAATCTCTAAAACATCAGGAGTGCAAAACAGACACACAAAAAAACTCTCACACACACACACACACACACACACACACACACACACACACACACACACACACACACACACACACACACACACACACACACGCACACACACACGCACACGCACACACACACACGCAAACACACACTGGGTCTGTAAAGCCACTGTAGTAGTAAAAATGTGCTATTGCGTGATAAAAATGCTCAATGTGTCCACTAGATGGCACCAATCAAATAAAAATAAAAATGCTTTCATGAGGCCTAAGCTTGACTCTAAAATGAAATACAGCTTTAAAAAAAAAAGGTCATATGGGAAAAAATGGGAAATGGGTCATGGTTGAAAAAATGGGTCATAATTATTGCATAAATATTTTTTATAAATCATAAAATTATCTCAAACACCAAAAAAGGAAAATATATTATTGAACAAAAATATATTTAATTGATTTTACTCCAATTTTTTTTTTAATCTTAATCCTGCCCTCCGAGTCGTTTTTGTCTCAAATATCCATAAATGAAGAACCCCAGTGGTTTAAAAATCATTATAATAATGTAGAAAATAATTTCAGTAGGATATATAATTATATTGAAGCGGCGATAGAATTCAGAATATTTCAGTAAAAAGCACCATATAAAATAAATGAACATACCTCGGTTTTTACCCACGGGTTTCGGCAGGGGCGGATTTAGGGATTTGGGGCAAAATCCAGGAATGGGGCCCTATATACCAATTGCACATTTACAACCTTGCGGTTATTTTCACTGTTGTGGTTATTGCTGCTGCATGACCCCTCCGCCCCCACACATTTAAATTAGACTGAGGGAAATTATAACACATAAGTATTATTTCAACCCAAAATGAAGTGTGTCTGTGTGGAAAGGAACTGCATGCGTCATCTACACAGAAATGAGTGAGCGCCATTTAAAACGATAAACATAATACTTACGCACTGTTGCTCCGGTCTAATTAATTGAAATCATTCAACTTGTTTGATTTAACAACAATTTATTAAAAGTTTAACGTAACATATACAGTACAGGCCAAAGATTTGGACACATTACTATCTGTAATGTTTTTGAAAGAAGTTTCTTCTGCTCATCAAGCCTGCATTTATTTGATCAAAAATATAGAAAAAAGTAATATTGTGATGTATTATTACAATTTAAAATCATAGTTTTTCAGTGTATTCTCCTTTAAATGCTGATGTATTTGTGTGATCAAAGCTGAATGTTCAGGATGGTTCCTCCAGTCTTCAGTGATCATGATCCTTCAGAAATCATTCTCAGATGAGGATTTAGATTGAAGGGCTTCCTGTCCACCAAAGACTTGGAAACTGTTATCTATGCTTTTATCTCGTCCAGATTAGACTACTGCAATTCTTTGTATATGGGCGTGTCTAAAAAGCCCATGGCACGTCTGCAGCTAGTGCAGAATGCAGCGGCCAGATTGCTGACTGGAAAAACTCCATTATCTCTCCAGTTCTGGCATCTTTGCACTGGCTCCCTGTGGAGTTTAGGGTCCGGGTCCAATACAAGGTCCTTTTAATGGTTTTTAAAGGCTTACACGGACAAGCCCCTGTTTACATCTCAGAGCTATTACAGCATCACTGTACCTCAAGACCACTAAGATCACCACAAAGCTTATTGTTAAAGGCTCGGAAATCTCGCCTGAAAACAAAGGGAGATCGAGCCTTCGCGGTGGCGGCACCGAGGCTCTGGAATGGTCTCCCGGTTTACATCAAGTCCTGTGACTCCATCGCTGGTTTTAAGTCTATGTTAAAGACATATTTATTTTCCGTTGCTTTCAGTTGTCCTTAGCTATATGTGGATTGAATGCTTTGTGTCTATGGATGTCTGTTAAACGCTACTTAACTGTGGAGCCTGTAAAGCACTTTGGTCAACTTGTGTTGTATTTAAATGTGCTATATAGATAAATTTTGATTTGATTTGATTCATTATGAGTGTTGGAAACAGTTCTGCTTTTTTGTACTGTCTATAGTTTTATGTATTTACATCTTTATGGTAATCAAATTAAGGCATACAAAATCAATCTTTTATTCCAATGAAATTATACAAATCCTTTAAAGTTTTGTACCTATGATTTCCGCGATGCAGAAAACGCATACGGAATCGCGGAATCCAGTCATAAAACTGGAAAGTACAGTTTAACACCAATGCTAATGAATAAATCCAATGCAAGTATCAAATCGATATGGACCAATATGGACCGCTATATAAATCCTGCATGTTTTATGTCTCTGTGTGAATGAATTGTGAATGCGAGCGTCGCACGTGCTTTAGTAGTAAACGAAATAAGTAAGGGATAATGTCCCCCCAGCCGGTTGTTATCGCAGAATAAACCCCTCCAGAGTGATCAGGACCCCGAGGCGAAGCGGAGCGTCACTCTGAAGGGGTTTATTCTGAGATAACAACCGGCTGGGTGGACATTATCCCGCTTATTACACGGCTACTAGTCTCAAATAAATTACACACTAAATATTGTCTTGAGATTAAATATTTTATTAGCTCTTACGCAAAGCTTCCGCGAAGAAAAACAGTTCCAGACTGCTTTAAGCCTTTATCTATTGCTGCTAAATGTTGAGAATGAATGCTGAAAGGGTTAGTTCAGCCAAAAATGAGTCCAGGCTAACGTTAATCCCAGCAGTAGTTGGAGCTGTTTCTGAAGTCCATTAAATGCAGCTGTCCGTCAAATAACGTGCTCCACACGGCTCCGATGGGTTAATAGAGCCTTCTGATTCCAATCGATGCGTTTGTGTCAGAAAAATATCCATATTAAAAACGTTATAAACAGGGGCGGAGCCAGACGATGTAAACATTCGGGGCTTAGCCCAAACCTAGGGGGATCCGGGGGTATACTCCCCCGGGGATAATTTTTTCCTATTTACATCAGCTAAATGCACTATTTTTCAGGCTTTTTGAGATAATAGAATGCCTAAAAATCTATATACTATCTGGGAAAATGATAAGTTACTCAGTAAAAAAAAACAAAACAAAAAAACAAACAAAAAAAAAAAAACCTTCACCCATACCCCTTTTCCACCAAGGCAGTGCTGGTGCTAAATCGGAGCCAGAGCCTAGTTTCAAATCGGTTCTTTGTGTTTCCACAGCCAAAGCACCAGCTCCGAGCCAGGAAAAGTGGTTCTTAAGTAACACCAAAACATTGCTGGGCTAGAAGTAAGAACCGCTTGCGTCACCGGCTGGGGGCGGCGTTACCGTGATCAACAAGATGAACACAAACCTGTGACCGCCATTGTTTCAATAGCAGCTAATCAAGCTAACAGCTGCTGGATTGTAATCTCCGTCTATAAAAATCATGGAGAGCTGCACAAATGCGTTGGATTTGCGGCGTTTTAATGCTGATGTAGGATCATAAAGCCATGAGCCACTGAGGGAAGGCTTGTTCGAGATGCATCGGCAAGCGCTGTGCAGACTGATTGCGTATGACATCAAAGTAGAGCGAGCGCCAACGACCCCTTATGCTTTTGAATCGCTCGCGCAGTATTTGGATATCATATGTGGGTTGGTCTGCGCAGCGTCAATGCATTAGATAGAACACGCCTGGAAATTGTGTGTGTGTGTGTTTCCCGCTGCCTCGCTAGCAGTAGAGTCCTGCAACGGGTCGGGTACCCGCGGGCATAAAAGTGGCTAAAACAGGTGGATTACATAAATTATAAAATACACGGGCGGATAATTAATTCCGTGCGAGCGGGTAGAAGCGCGGATGAAAAATATGTGCAATATTTTTCTGTGCTGTGGCGAGGCGGAGGAGCGAGCGAGACCAGGGCGTGATGGCGAATGAGTGTCACCTGTGAGCCACACCGGTCTCAAATCCTCTCACGAGGGAGCTCGGCGGCATATAAGGACGAGAGATCACCAGACCTGGATTTTACGTTGAGTTGTGTTTGTTTTATTATGTGTGTGCGTGGCAGATGTCCGTGAGGGGCCGCGTTACTTTCGCTTTGTTTGGTTAAGTCTTTTAAATGTTCGCCGGTTCTCGAAAAACGATCAAAACGATCCGGTCGTCCTTCTTCCCCCCCAAACATACTGTATTACAATTTCTATGTCCAATTTACCATTACACATACACGCAACAACTATTTGCCATTTGATCCATCACGTCACCACCACTGTGACTTTTGTTGATGCCACTCGTAGCCCAGATGGAGCGAGCGTTGCAGGATTAGCAATGGATGAAGTAAAAGTAAAGTTGGTGAGTGAAGTATATAAAATTGTTGACAACGAGTCTATAAAGGCACTTTAGCCTGTTTCTTTAGCCCATTCATGATGCTGTTGATGTTGAGAGAAGTGCAATATTAAAAAAAATAAAGCATTTTAATTGGAATGATTTTAGCGTGTGTCATTTATTGCGGGCAGGGATCGGGTAACGGGCAAATATTAACGGGTCTGGGATGGACCCGTGCAGGACTCTGGTATGACGTAAGACCTGGCTCTGTTGTGGCTCTTAGCATGTGGAAAAGAAAACGGTTCTTAGAAGGCTCTCAAGTCGAACCAACTTAGAACTGACACTTGCACTGGCTCCGAACTAGCACCCGGTTCATTTTGGTGGAAAAGGGGTACCAGTAGAGCCCACAACCTGTTTGGTATTTAACTGTTCTCCAGCTGTAGTGAATCCAAAACGCCAAACATGTTAAGGATGACTCATTTTAACCCCTGGCAAATAAAAAAGGCAACCATTATCTGACTATTTTTAAGTTAGCCTGCATAGGTGAAATTGGAATTTGGTGTAAACATCATTATTAATCTTTAGAGTTCAGTTTGGTTTACTTTGTGCTTAGCTGACAGATTTGCCACATCAGAATCCATGACCAATCAGATGTTTTTTTCGGCTGCAAACATTCGCAGTTGGTTAGTTCTTCAAAGGAAATGCCCGTATTTGGATTAGACAGCGCTGTGTGTGAGACTGAGAGCTTTATAATGACACCAGGCATGACATGCTTCTGTGAATGGAGACGGCACGGGAGCTCGCGTTAGAGTAACTTTGGATGATTTCAGGTAGAAATCTAAAGGCGCACGGTGACAAAATATAATGAAATAACACCCTTAAATGTGTAATGTTGCCTTTTTTATTTTGACATGAAAGCTTACATGTTAAGGGAGTAAACTGGCCCAAAATCTCAAAATTGACTTTGTTTTCACCTGTCGTGTCTCGCCTTAATAAGTAACACCTAACGTTAACTCTAGCTAGCCAGCAATACAGTCATGTAACTCAAGTGTTACAACAGTGGATTCACAAACCTGTAACACTTTCGTCTGACGCAGAATCTCTCTCTGGCCGGTGAGGTTTAGTGTTCCTTTAAAAAAAAAAAAAGTGTAGTGTCCATGTTAACTACGACGCCGGTGAAATACAAAAGCCCGCCAATCCTTGATGACAACGACGAAGAAGAAGATGTATATTCTTCCTCGTTAGTTTTTATTGGCAGTTGGCATTGGCAAACAAGCTGGGGATTTTGTGTGCGACGCATTGCCGACCGCCACACACACGGTAATAGAGCTTTTGTTTCATTTTTTGCCGCTCCAGTCTGAAAGACTAAGAGGAAATGAAACAAAATTTATTTATTTATTTATTTAAATTTATTTTATTTTTTTTACTAAAAGATTCGGGGCTTTTGACAAAACATTCAGGGCTTAAGCCCAATTAGCAACCCCCCGCTCCGCCCCTGGTTATAAAGGAAACCCGCCTTGAAGTCTTCCATTGTAGCCATGGCTGTTTAAGTATTTAACATCCACAAGATGGCGCCAGCGTTAAGCACAGAAGTAGTACCGGTCAAGGTAACTCGTAGTACCCGGATGAGCGGTTGTTATCTGGAAATAACATACCGCTGGAATGCGCGTAATAATATAAGATATACACTGATTAAAAGCTACTGTATTAAAACAATTTAATTCAAGAGCAGTGAGTGATTTTCTCTGTCTTTTGTTGTTTTATTAACATAATTTTAGCGGTGAACTGTCCCTTTCAGGACAAGTGGTCTCTATAGGCTGCGCTACTGTCACTTTAAGACCTGCTCGCATCTCATATACAGACACACGCGTGACTTTACTTTCACTTTAGACATAACCGACTGTGTTAATATATGTTAACCTGGTGTGTATTTGACAGTATTAGTGCAGTAAGATGACTTAGTCCAGTAATCACATGTGTTTGACAGGCTTTTAGTGCGCGCGCAAATTAAATGTTTAACCATGCAAATGTATTTCCGTCATTGTGAATAACTATAGTGTTCTGTGAGTATAACTCTCTGACACCAGCATTTCAAGTGGCTAAACACCTCAAAACTTTAATGCATATGATTGGATATTTGCTCATATCAGTGCGTAGACTCACAAGGACACTCAAACAGACCCAAAATAAACTGAGAAATATTTAAAACGGAGAGAAATAGAAATAATCAATTATACCCCCCCCCCCCCCCCCCCCCAATTCACAAGCGCGTATTGAACCGTTAATGCCGTACCTAACGGTTCAATATTACATTGAGAATTGTGGCTTCCCTAATATAAATACAGGTGACTTGACTTGACTCAATCCAAAGAACACTGTTTGTGGTGGAAGCATAATGGTGTGGGGATTTTAGTGGGAATCTCATAGGGATGGAACGATTACTGGTTTCCCGATGAACCACAATAAAATGTACTGACGGTTAGCAATATCTTTTAAAATTAAATTAACATTAAATCCACATGATTATCATGATTTTGAAAACTTGCGATAAATCCTGTCCAGTCACTGTCCGTCTGGTGCAGGCGCAGCACGCAACACTGTTTTTTAAATGAGAAGAAATGGCAGAAGGCAGTGACTGCATCGGGAGATTTTCTAGTCTTCTAAAAGGAACACATTTGAGATGGTCATATTCTGGCTTTGACAAAACTCCTAAGGGATTCTTAATCAAAGATGGTTATCCTGTCTGCAGAACATGCAAGAAGAAAGCTACTGTAATAGGAAAACACTTCAAATCTGCGAAAGTGAGGCAAGTGGACTTTGACCTCAATACCAAAACTATTTCTGCAAAATAATAACGTGAAGCTTGAGCTAAAGACGAACGAACACGTTCAGACACGACTAGGGTCAAATTTAAGGGAAAATGAAGCATTTGAAGAGAGAAATCAAAATTGAATCCAAAAATCAAAACTGACATCAATTTTTTGGGAAAATGTTTTAGCTTTTAGTATGACTATGTTAGCCTTAAAGTTATGAATAAGCTGGTGTGTTCCAAAACAATGACACAATTAGAATTAAGGAGATATAAGCATTTAAAACGTACAGTCTCTCACTTCCGCTAAAGGTGTCATGAACTGGCCTTTTTTTATACTGTTGTCTGAGGTCAACTAATGACGTTTGTGTGGTTTTACATTCGAAAACATCCTAACTAATAAGTAATAGGCTGTTTTCTACACTGGTTTTGAGGCTCTCTTCTGAACGCTGGGTTCTGATGGGCGTGCCACACTGGAGACATGGAAGTAAACACCCATGGCTAGGACTGGAGAACTGCAAACAGAATGATTATCTCGATCACAGGGCTAATAATCATCTTTATCAAACAAACACAATGATTTATTTCTCATCGACCCGCGATTGATTGGACTATTATTTTTATAATACACATAGCCAGCGAGATCGGACGATATAAGCGTGAACCACGCACATACACGTTCGGCGCGCGTGCTGCCGAGCCCTCCATGAGTCAGTGGGCGGGGCTACTGAATTAGATGAGTCGGTGTGTGGGGCTACTGGATTAGATGAGTCAGTGGGCGGGGCTACTGGATTAGATGAGTCGGTGTGCGGGGCTACTGAATTAGATGAGTCGGTGTGTGGGGGGCTACTGAAATAGACGAGTCGGTGTGCGGGGCTTCTGTATTAGATGAGTCGGTGTGTGGGGGGCTACTGAAATAGATGAGTCGGTGTGCGGGGCTTCTGTATTAGATGAGTCGGTGTGCGGGGCTACTGAATTAGATGAGTCGGTGTGTGGGGGGCTACTGAAATAGACGAGTCGGTGGACGGGGCTACTGAATTAGATGAGTCGGTGGCCGGGGCTACTGAATTAGATGAGTCGGTGTGGGGGGCTACTGAAATAGACGAGTCGGTGTGGGAGGCTACTGAAATAGACGAGTCGGTGGGCGGGGCTACTGAATTAGATGAGTCGGTGTACGGGGCTACTGGATTAGACGAGTCGGTGGGCGGGGCTGCTGAATTAGATGAGTCGGTGGGCGGGGCTACTGGATTAGATGAGTCGGTGTGCGGGGCTACTGGATTAGACGAATCAGTGGGCGGGGCTACTGGATTAGATGAGTCGGTTTGGGGGGCTACTGAATTAGATGAGTCGGTGTGTGGGGGGCTACTGAATTAGGTGAGTCGATGTGTGGGGCTACTGAATTAGATGAGTCGGTGTGTGGGGGGCTACTGAATTAGGTGAGTCGGTGTGTGGGGCTACTGAATTAGATGAGTCAGTGTGGGGGGCTACTGAAATACATGAGTCGGTGTGTGGCGCTACTGAATTAGATGAGTCGGTGTGGGGGGCTACTGAAATAGATGAGTCGGTGTGCGGGGCTACTGGATTAGATGAGTCGGTGTACGGGGCTACTGAATTAGATGAGTCGGTGTGTGGGGGGCTACTGAATTAGGTGAGTTGGTGTGTGGGGCTACTGGATTAGATGAGTCAGTGTGGGGGGCTACTGGATTAGATGAGTCGGTGGGCGGGGCTACTGGATTAGATGAGTCGGTGTGTGGGGCTACTGAATTAGATGAGTCGGTGGGTTGGGCTACTGAATTAGATGAGTCGGTGTGTGGGGCTACTGAATTAGATGAGTCGGTGTGTGGGGCTACTGAATTAGATGAGTCGGTGTGTGGGGCTACTGGATTAGATGAGTCGGTGGGTTGGGCTACTGAATTAGATGAGTCGGTGGGCAGGGCTACTGAATTAGATGAGTCGGTGTGGGGAGCTACTGAATTAGATGAGTCGGTGTGTGGGGCTACTGGATTAGATGAGTCGGTGGGCGGGGCTACTGGATTAGATGAGTCGGTGTGTGGGGCTACTGAATTAGACGAGTCGGTGGGCAGGGCTACTGAATTAGATGAGTCTGTGAGCGGGGCTACTGAATTAGATGAGTCGGTGTGCCGGGCTACTGAATTAGACGAGTCGGTGGGCAAGGCTACTGAATTAGATGAGATGGTGTGTGTGGGGCTACTGAATTAGATGAGTCGGTGTACGGGGCTACTGAATTAGAGGAGTCGGTGTGCGGGCTACTAAATTAGATGAGTCGGTGTGCGAGGCTACTGAATTAGATGAGTCGGTGTGGGGGGCTACTGGATTAGATGAGTCGGTGTGCGGGGCTACTGAATTAGATGAGTCGGTGTGGGGGGCTACTGAATTAGATGAGTCGGTGTGTGGGGCTACTGGATTAGATGAGTCGGTGTACGGGGCTACTGAATTAGATGAGTCGGTGTGCGGGGCTACTGAATTAGATGAGTCGGTGTGTGGGGCTACTGAATTAGATGAGTCGGTGTGCGGGGCTACTGAATTAGATGAGTCGGTGTGGGGGGCTACTGAATTAGATGAGTCGGTGTGCGGGGCTACTGAATTAGATGAGTCTAATGTGTGTGGGGCTACTGGATTAGATGAGTCGGTGTACGGGGCTACTGAATTAGATGAGTCGGTGTGCGGGGCTACTGAATTAGATGAGTCGGTGTGTGGGGCTACTGAATTAGATGAGTCGGTGTGCGGGGCTACTGAATTAGATGAGTCGGTGTGTGGGGCTACTGGATTAGATGAGTCGGTGTGGGGGGCTACTGAATTAGATGAGTCGGTGTGCGGGGCTACTGAATTAGATGAGTCGGTGTGTGGGGCTACTGAATTAGATGAGTCGGTGTGGGGGGCTACTGAATTAGATGAGTCGGTGTGCGGGGCTACTGAATTAGATGAGTCGGTGTGCGGGGCTACTGAATTAGATGAGTCGGTGTGCGGGGCTACTGGATTAGATGAGTCGGTGTGGGGGGCTACTGAATTAGATGAGTCGGTGTACGGGGCTACTGAATTAGATGAGTCGGTGTGCGGGGCTACTGAATTAGATGAGTCGGTGTGTGGGGCTACTGAATTAGATGAGTCAGTGTGGGGGGCTACTGAATTAGATGAGTCGGTGTGCGGGGCTACTGAATTAGATGAGTCGGTGTGCGGGGCTACTGAATTAGATGAGTCGGTGTGCGGGGCTACTGGATTAGATGAGTCGGTGTGGGGGGCTACTGAATTAGATGAGTCGGTGTGGGGGGCTACTGAATTAGATGAGTCGGTGTGTGGGGCTACTGAATTAGATGAGTCGGTGTGGGGGGCTACTGAATTAGATGAGTCGGTGTGCGGGGCTACTGAATTAGATGAGTCGGTGTGCGGGGCTACTGAATTAGATGAGTCGGTGTGTGGGGCTACTGAATTAGATGAGTCGGTGTGGGGGGCTACTGAATTAGATGAGTCGGTGTGCGGGGCTACTGAATTAGATGAGTCGGTGTGCGGGGCTACTGAATTAGATGAGTCGGTGTGGGGGGCTACTGAATTAGATGAGTCCGTGTGGGGGGCTACTGAAATAGACGAGTCGGTGGGCGGGGCTACTGAATTAGATGAGTCGGTGTACGGGGCTTCTGGATTAGACGAGTCGGTGGGCGGGGCTGCTGAATTAGATGAGTCTGTGTACGGGGCTACTGGATTACATGAGTCGGTGTACGGGGCTACTGGATTAGACGAGTCGGTGGGCGGGGCTGCTGAATTAGATGAGTCTGTGTACGGGGCTACTGAATTAGATGAGTCGGTGGGCGGGGCTACTGAATTAGATGAGTCGGTGTGCGGGGCTACTGGATTAGACGAGTCGGTGGGCGGGGCTACTGGATTAGATGAGTCGGTGTGGGGGGCTACTGAAATAGATGAGTCGGTGTGGGGGGCTACTGGATTAGAAGAGTCGGTGGGCGGGGCTACTGAATTAGATGAGTCAGTGTGGGGGGCTACTGGATTAGATGAGTCGGTGTGTGGGGCTACTGAAATAGATGAGTCGGTGGGCAGGGCTACTGAATTAGATGAGTCGGTGTGTGGGGCTACCGAATTAAATGAGTCGGTGTGTGGGGCTACTGAATTAGATGAGTCGGTGTGGGGGGCTACTGAAATAGATGAGTCGGTGGGCAGGGCTACTGAATTAGATGAGTCGGTGTGTGGGGCTACCGAATTAAATGAGTCGGTGTGGGGAGCCACTGGATTAGATGAGTCGGTGTGGGGAGCCACTGGATTAGATGAGTCGGTGTGCGGGGCTACTGAATTAGATCAGTGGTTCTCAAACTTTTTAGCCAGTGACCCCTAAACTAACATCGACGAGAACTCGCGACCCACTACCACAGAATACACAAACAATAAACAAAAAAAAATTGTTTTAAATCCACATCCACTTCTTTTGGAAGCTTGTTTCCACCAAAGAATAAAAAAATACAAAAGGTAATTGCGACTTTATATCATTTATAACTTTATAATTCGCACTGTAAATTTATATTACAATTTCACAATGAGAAAACAAGTCAGAATAGCGAGATGTAAAATCGCAATTTTTAGATTAAAAAAATCGCCATTATCTTTTCAAATATTTTCTTACATAGTGGAAACAAACTTCTATAATATTTACTGTATTTGCGCTTACCTTTCAGTGGGATGGGTGCACTTGTTTTTCAGTGCACAAAAGCGTAATCTGTGGCCTGATGTTGGATACGGCTACTCGCAGATCATCCTCAACATCAAGACGTGATCTGTATTTGTTTTTCATGTATGTAACAGTGGAAAAAGTCTGCTCGCACAAATAAGTAGAACCAAAAGGAAGCAGTACATCCATTGCCACACCGGATAACTCTCTGTATTCTTCTGCTACTGCGATCCAAAATTCAGGCAGTGTGGAACTGGAAAATAAAGTTTTTAATGTCCGATCACTGGACAGCTCCAGCAAAGCATCTTCCAGTTTTGTGGGGAGATTAGTCCTAGTTTCAGTGAAAGGTTGCCGTATCCAGTCATACAGTTCTGGTTGCGTCTCTTTTGGAAAATACTTATGGAATTGTTCCAAAAGGCCGTGGAGATGACCAGTGATGTGTGTTTTCAGGTTGCCGAGACTCAGTCCATTCTCCTCCAGATGTTCATCCAGCTCAGGAAATATCTCCACGTTGCCTTGTTCAACTCGCTCAGCCCATCTGTCCAGCTTTTTCACAAATGCATCAATTTTCTCATTCATTGTCAAGATGTTTGTGTTTGGACCTTGTAATGAAAGATTAAAGGGGGGGGTGAAACACTCAGTTTCAGTCAGTGTCATGTCAATCTTGAGTACCTACAGAGTAGCATTGCATCCTGCATATCTCCGAAAAGTCTTTATTTTTTTTATAATTATATAAGAAAGATGCGCTGTTCCGAGTCTTTCCGAAAAAAGCCGAGCGGGTGGGGGCGTGTCGTGTGAGCGGAGCTAAATAATGACGTGTGCAGCAGCGCGCTGCTATTGTGTTGAGTCGAGTGCGTCATCCCTAACAGCGGGAAAAAAACTTTATTCAAAATAAAAATATGGCTTTTAATCAGATACAGCCATACATCTATGATCCGGAATCAGACCCAGAGGCTGCAGTTGAACAGGAGCAGCAGCAAAAACGACTTGAGCAGGACGTCTCTATGTGGTACAAGTTATACACTAACTATATAATATGCTTAGCGGCTTGTGTTATTTACATATTTATACTTGAATTATATCGTCGTATTTTTGTCTTTGAAGGTGTACATGTGGGAAGTGCAGTTGTGCACGTGTGTGTGTGTGTTTACGCGTGGTTTGTGTAGACAGTAAGCGGACTGGTTTTGCACAGCAGGATTAGTTAGTGTTTACATAGAAAGACACGGAATAGTAGCGCATTTGAATGAAGAAGCGCGCTTATTTAGTTCAACATATTTCCCCACTCTTTGTGTATTGTTGTTTGGAGTGCTTTTACAATACACAAACATAAAGTTACACATATAGTGGCCAGCTAAACAAATGTACACGCACTACACATCGCATGCTCCATTGATCAATTAGCTATACGTGATCATGTTTGGGCTACTTGATGAGCATAGGCAAAAACACAGACATTTGAAGCACTCTTACTCACAGCCTGCGGTTCTAACGTTGGGACCTTTATCGTTGGGACTGCTCCATCCTTCAGCATTAGGCGATCGGAAAATCCGGCGTCAAGCTGGGCCTTGTTTATGAAACAGTCGGCACCGAAATGCAGCGAACAGATATAAACATTCGCGCAACTCAGTTGCTGATCCGGAAAAGCAAATTACATCCACTGTTGCCTTAACGCGGAGTTTTGGGGAATCTGTGCAGGACGGTCTTGGTCTGGCAACCAAAAACGCACTTTTTTGGTGACATTGTTATGTGCACATCACCTGTTTAGCATCCTACAAGCCAGCGCTTTGATGGGCGTAGGCTGTTGCTTTCGCTCTCTCCCTCGCTCTCTCTCACGCGCTTCCGGTAGAATTGTCCGTAAGGCCCATACAAGGAAATTCCGCCCCCGTTAACGTCAAAGGGGACGCATGATCGCAAAAAACTTGCCGAAACTTATGACTAACCGGAAGTAGTATTTTTGACAAAGAAATACTCCCATCAAACGTCCACCTTAACTTTTGAAACTTTGTCCATGTTTAGTATGGGATTCCAAGTCTTTAACAGTGTAAAAAGATCAGTATGCATGAAACAGCATTTCACCCCCCCCTTTAAGCATGTTAAGCCTTTCGAATATACAGGCCAAATAAGCAAGTTTTGATAACCAATCTGGATCTGTCAAGTGGTGCGCAAATTCAGATTTAGAGTCTTTCAACAACGAGTGCACTTCCTCACGCAGTTCGTAAAGCCGGCCGAGTGCCTTCCCGCGAGATAACCACCGGACTTCGGTATGAAACAGCAGCGCTTCGTGCTGTGAGCCCATCTCGTTGCAAAGGGTGGCTAGCAGTCTACTGGTTACTGGACGTGATTTTATGTGATTTACAATTTTGATTGCACCTTTGAGAACACTGTTAAGCTCACTATCGAGTGCTTTGCTAGCAAGAGACTCGCGGTGAATTATGCAGTGCGTAAACTTAACATGAGGAGCCACTTCTAAAACCTTTGCCTTGAGTCCCTTGTTTTTACCTACCATTGCACCAGCACCATCAGTACATATGCCAACACAGTTATCCCATGAAAGTTGCATCTCTTTTAGTCTGGTGTCCAGCTTGTTGAAAAGGTCACTGCCGGTGCAAGTCCCCTCCAGCACTGAGCAGAAGAGCATTTCCTCGTGCATTTTTCCATCAAATGTATATCTGATGAATGCCAGCAACTGAGAAGAATTAGACACATCGGTAGATTCGTCGACCTGTAACGCATATTTCTTTCCATTTAACCTATTAATCAATTGACTCTTAATGTGTTTTGAAATATCATGAATACGGCGAGCTATCGTGTCATTCGACAATGGGACAGTCATAAGCTCATTTGCAATTTTCTCACCATGCATGGCCCGACACATAGCCACAGCTGCGGGCTTAATCAAGGTTTCCCCGATCGTGTGTGGCTTTTTGGATTGAGCTATCAGGTATGCCACCTCATAAGATGCCTTCAGAGCATTAGCAGTAATTTGGGTTTGTTGTGCGAGTGTGCGTTTTTGAATCTGTAATTCCTTCTCTTTTCTGCGAAAAAAGTCTATAGGTTTCTCAACACAAGCAGGGTGTCTTGTCTCCAAATGTCTCTGCATTTTTCCAGGCTTCATACTTTCATGGGCAAGCACTTCTGAACAGATGACACACTGAGGATGGTCCACATCGTTGACAGTAGAGCAAGTGAATCCATACTTTATGAATTCCTCTTGATATTTCCGACGTTTCCTACATTGGTCAGAAGGGGTCTTGCTCTTGTCTTTTGTAGAGGTACACGGTTCAGATGATTCAGGCAGACTGTCCACAATTTCCTCAACATTTTTAGCCTTGCGAATTACAAATTTATTCATTCTTGCAGTTGCAGTTTCCACGTGCAGTTGCATGCAGTATCGATAACTAGCGATCAGTCGCCGCACGGTGACGTCATATCTTAGAGTCATGAAATATTATTTACATTAAAAAAAAAAACCTTCTAATCAACTCTGTCTTTAGAAATCCAAAAAATGTATTTGTAATCTTAATTTTTTAGTATTGAAAAATATTTTTGTAATCAGAAAATACAGAATTTTTTCAAACCAACTCGCGACCCCTTGAAATCATCCCGCGACCCCCCGAGGGGTCGCGACCCCCAGTTTGAGAACCACTGAATTAGATGAGTCGGTGTGTGGGGGGCTACTGAATTAGGTGAGTCGGTGTGTGGGGCCACTGGATTAGATGAGTCAGTGTGGGGGGCTACTGGATTAGAAGAGTCGGTGGGCGGGGCTACTGAATTAGATGAGTCAGTGTGGGGGGCTACTGGATTAGATGAGTCGGTGTGTGGGGCTACTGAAATAGATGAGTCGGTGGGCAGGGCTACTGAATTAGATGAGTCGGTGTGTGGGGCTACTGGATTAGATGAGTCGGTGTGGGGGGCTACTGGATTAGATGAGTCGGTGTGCGGGGCTACTGAATTAGACGAGTCGGTGGGCAGGGCTACTGGATTAGATGAGTCGGTGTGGGGGGCTACTGAATTAGATGAGTCGGTGGGCGGGGCTACTGAATTAGATGAGTCCGTGTGGGGGGCTACTGAAATAGACGAGTCGGTGGGCAGGGCTACTGAATTAGATGAGTCGGTGTACGGGGCTACTGGATTAGACGAGTCGGTGGGCGGGGCTGCTGAATTAGATGAGTCTGTGTACGGGGCTACTGGATTAGATGAGTCGGTGTGTGGGGCTACTGAATTAGATGAGTCGGTGTGCGGGGCTACTGGATTAGACGAGTCGGTGGGCGGGGCTACTGGATTAGATGAGTCGGTGTGGGGGGCTACTGAAATAGATGAGTCGGTGTGGGGGGCTACTGGATTAGAAGAGTCGGTGGGCGGGGCTACTGAATTAGATGAGTCAGTGTGGGGGGCTACTGGATTAGATGAGTCGGTGTGTGGGGCTACTGAATTAGATGAGTCGGTGTGTAGGGCTACCGAATTAGATGAGTCGGTGTGGGGAGCTACTGAATTAGATGAGTCGGTGTGTGGGGCTACTGGATTAGATGAGTCGGTATGTGGGGCTACTGGATTAGATGAGTCGGTGTGGGGGGCTACTGGATTAGATGAGTCGGTGTGCGGGGCTACTGAATTAGATGAGTCGGTGTGGGGGGCTACTGGATTCGATGAGTCGGTGTGTGGGGCTACTGAATTAGATGAGTCGGTGTGTGGGGCTACTGGATTAGATGAGTCGGTATGTGGGGCTACTGGATTAGATGAGTCGGTGTGGGGGGCTACTGAATTAGATGAGTCGGTGTGTGGGGGGCTACTGAATTAGATGAGTCGGTGTGTGGGGCTACTGAATTAGGTGAGTCGGTGTGTGGGGCTACTGAATTAGATGAGTCGGTGTGTGGGGCTACTGGATTAGATGAGTCGGTATGTGGGGCTACTGGATTAGATGAGTCGGTGTGGGGGGCTACTGGATTAGATGAGTCGGTGTGCGGGGCTACTGAATTAGATGAGTCGGTGTGTGGGGGGCTACTGAATTAGGTGAGTCGGTGTGTGGGGCCACTGGATTAGATGAGTCAGTGTGGGGGGCTACTGGATTAGATGAGTCGGTGCGCGGCGCTACTGAATTAGATGAGTCAGTGTGGGGGGCTACTGGATTCGATGAGTCGGTGTGTGGGGCTACTGAAATAGATGAGTCGGTGTGGGGGGCTACTGGATTAGATGAGTCGGTGTGGGGGGCTACTGGATTAGATGAGTCGGTGTGCGGGGCTACTGAATTAGATGAGTCTGTGTGTGGGGCTACTGAATTAGGTGAGTCGGTGTGCGGGGCAACTGGATTAGATGAGTCGGTGTGTGGGGCTACGGGATTAGATGAGTCGGTGGGCGGGGCTACTGAATTAGATGAGTCGGTGGGTGGGGCTACTGAATTACATGAGTCATGGGCGGGGCTACTGAATTAGTGTGCGGGGCTACTGAATTAGACGAGTCAGTGTGCGGGGCTACTGTATTAGATGAGTCGGTGTGGGGAGCTACTGGATTAGATGAGTCGGTGCGCGGGGCTACTGGATTAGATGAGTCGGTGTGCGGGGCTACTGTATTAGATGAGTCGGTGTGCGGGGCTACTGAATTAGATGAGTCGGTGTGCGGGGCTACTGAATTAGATGAGTCGGTGTGCGGGGCTACTGTATTAGATGAGTCGGTGTGCGGGGCTACTGTATTAGATGAGTCGGTGTGCGGGGCTACTGGATTAGATGAGTCGGTGTGCGGGGCTACTGTATTAGATGAGTCGGTGTGCGGGGCTACTGTATTAGATGAGTCGGTGTGCGGGGCTACTGGATTAGATGAGTCGGTGTGCGGGGCTACTGGATTAGATGAGTCGGTGGGCGGGGCTACTGGATTATATGAGTCGGTGTACGGGGCTACTGGATTATATGAGTCGGTGGGCGGGGCTACTGGATTAGATGAGTCGGTGTACGGGGCTACTGGATTAGATGAGTCGGTGGGCGGGGCTACTGGATTAGATGAGTCGGTGGTCAGGGCTACTGGATTAGATGAGTCGGTGGGCGGGGCTACTGGATTAGATGAGTCGGTGTACGGGGCTACTGGATTAGATGAGTCGGTGGGCAGGGCTACTGGATTAGATGAGTCGGTGGGCAGGGCTACTGGATTAGATGAGTCGGTGGGCGGGGCTACTGGATTAGATGAGTCGGTGTACGGGGCTACTGGATTAGATGAGTCGGTGGGCTGGGCTACTGGATTAGATGAGTCGGTGGGCAGGGCTACTGGATTAGATGAGTCGGTGGGCAGGGCTACTGGATTAGATGAGTCGGTGGGCGGGGCTACTGGATTAGATGAGTCGGTGTACGGGGCTACTGGATTAGATGAGTCGGTGGGCTGGGCTACTGGATTAGATGAGTCGGTGGGCGGGGCTACTGGATTAGATGAGTCGGTGTACAGGGCTACTGGATTAGATGAGTCAGTGGGCGGGGCTACTGGATTAGATGAGTCGGTGTACGGGGCTACTGGATTAGATGAGTCGGTGTGCGGGGCTACTGAATTAGATGAGTCGGTGTGGGGGGCTACTGGTTTAGATGAGTCGGTCTGTGGGGCTACTGGATTAGATGAGTCGGTGTGCAGGGCTACTGTATTAGATGAGTCGGTGTGCAGGGCTACTGTATTAGATGAGTCGGTGTGCGGGGCTACTGGATTAAATGAGTCGGTTTGCGGGGCTACTGAATTAGTTGAGTCTGTGGGCGGGGCTACTGAATTAGATGAGTCGGTGTATGGGGCTACTGGATTAGACGCGCGGTAGAGACGGTGTTTCAACACGCACTGACGTCAGTAGAGGCACAGGAGCGTTTGCTGAGCCTGGTGTCTATAAAAGCTTTTCTTTGACTAACAAGGAAGTTTTCAGCTCTGAAACTTAGAGGATATTTTTACAACTCTTGGGCTGAACGCCCAAACACGTGAGGCAGCGATTGTGACCGTCTGCGGGTGAGAGGTATCGACCGCATCCAGAAAAGCACGGGTGGAAAGACATCTTGAAAAAGACCCAGTGTCACACCCGTGTTGCTCTTTTTGTGAGGAAACGCTCTTTTAAATGTGCTGAAGAACCCAGGGACAACCATGGCAAAAACACAGGGAATAGTGCAGCCTGTGTTGTGCACTTACAGAAAAATGCTGTGAAAACAGCAGTCGTGTCTGTTGCAGCAGTACCAAGCGGTCGCGCTGTTGTGTGCTGTAGCGCCAACACGACCTTCGTCTCTCTCTCTCTCTCTCTCTCTCTCTCTCTCTCTCTCTCTCTCTCTCTCTCTCTCTCTCTTCTCTCTCTCTCGCTCTCTGTTGGGGTTCCCTGAAGTGATCCCAATTCGTCGGTGACGTATGTCGAACGTGACCGACTGAAAGAGACCTCCAAGTTTCCTAAATAAACTATTATTTTTAGAAATGCTGTGTTGAAAGAAATCTTTGCTCCGTTAAACAGCACTATATGAAACATAATGAAACATTTCATATGGGGCTAATAGTTTTGTCTTTCACTGCATGCCCTTACACAGAGAGAAGTTTAGAATTTAATATTAATTACAAGTTATATTAATTCTCATTTCAGACATGATGGAAGAGAGCGAGGAGAGTGAAGAACTGAGTGAAGTGGAGGAGAAAGATCATGTCAAACCTGGAGAAAAAACTTTGAGTCGCTCAAAGAATAAAAAGTCATTTATAAAGAAAACAAGAGCCAAGAAATCTACAACCTGCACTCAGTGTGGAAAGAGTTTCCCAACCAAACAACATCTTGATGTCCATATGAGAGTTCATACTGGAGAAAAGCAGTGTGAATGTGATCAGTGTGGAAAGAGTTTCTTAAGGAAACCTTATCTTGAGCAGCACATGAGGATCCACACTGGAGAGAACCCGTACTCATGTGATCAATGCGGGAAAAGTTTCACACGATCATCAAACCTTGAAGCACACATGAGGATCCACACTGGAGAGAAACCGTTCTCATGTGATCAGTGTGGAAAGAGATTCACACATTCATCAGCCCTTAAAGAACACATGTGGATCCACACCGAAGAGAAGCCATTCAAGTGTGATCAGTGTGGGAAGAGTTTCTCACGATCATCAGGCCTTGAAGGACACATGTGGATCCACACCGGAGAGAAGCCGTACTCATGTGATCAGTGTGGGAAGAGTTTCTCACAGTCAAGAAAGCTTAATGTTCACATGAGGATCCACACTGGAGAGAAGCCGTACCCATGTGATCAGTGTGGGAAGAGTTTCACATGGTCAGGAAAGCTTAATGTTCACATGATGATCCACTCCGGAGAGAAGCCGTTCTCATGTGATCAGTGTGGGAAGAGTTTTTCACGATCAACAAGCCTTAAACTACACATGAAAATCCACACTGGAGAGAAGCCATTCAAGTGTGATCAGTGCGGGAAGAGTTTCACACAGTCAGCAAAGCTTAATGTTCACATGAGGATCCACACCGGAGAGAAGCCTTTCAAGTGTGATCAGTGTGAAAAAACATTTATTGGGTCATCAAACATGAAGGCACACCTGACAGTTCATACAAAGGAGAAGCCACATTCATGTTCTGTGTGTGGAAAGAGTTTCAAACTGATGCAAAGTTTAACAAGACATCAGAAAATACACACTGGTGTGAGAGACTACATGTGCTTTGAGTGTGAGAAGACTTTTACTACAGTAGGCGGTTTAAAAAAGCATCAGAAAATACACACTGGAGAGAAACCTTACAAGTGTTCACACTGTGGCAAGAGATTCGGTCGGTTAGGACATCTGAAAACACACGAGATGATCCACACTGGAGAAAAACCTTATAAGTGTTCACACTGTGGCAAGAGATTCAGTCGGTCAGAACATCTGAAAACACACGAGATGATCCACACTGGAGAAAAACCTTATAAGTGTTCACACTGTGAACAGAGATTCAATCATTCAGGAAACCTGAAAGCACACGAGAGGATCCACAGCAGAGAGAAGCCACACGAGTGATCTGGGGCGTTTCCTCTGAGGAGGCAAGAGAGGCACTGCCTCCTCAAAACGAAACAATGACAATAAAGAGTAAAAGTCACTGGTTTTTAAAAAGTAATATTGTCCAACAGTGACACCCGCAGGTGAAGTTACAGAAGAAGGCGCGCCTCCTCTCTCGCCATTGACTTAAAGGGATACTTCGCCGCTTTTTCATATTAAACTGTTATTCCCTTAACTAAGATGAGTTGATACAGCCCTCTCTAGTCTCAGTGTGTGCTCTCAATCCCTCTGACGCGCGGTGACGATCTGATAACATTTAGCTTAGCCCACTACGCCCAGTTCATTCACTATGGTACCAAACAGAGATCAAGTTAGAAGCGACCAAACACCTCCACGTTTGCCCTATTTAAATACAGTTACACGAATAGCTGAACGATCAAGTATGGTGACAAAATAAAACATGGCGCTTTTCAAAGCGGTTTAAAAAGGAGAACTATAATGTATGGCGGAATAGCACTTCTGAGAGTACTTTGACTCGGCACAGTAAAAAGTCCCGGCTGAAAAATCCTCCCTCACATCTCCCCCTATTGACAGAAATGTCGAAGTACTCCCAGAAGTGGTATTCCGCCATACATTATAGTTCTCCTTTTTAAACCACTTTGAAAAGCACCACGTTTTATTTTGTGTCACCATACTTGATCGTTCAGATATTGGTGTAACTGTATTTAAATAGGGGAAAACGTGGAGGCTTCTAACTTGATCTCTGTTTGGTACCATAGTGAATGAACTGGGCTTAGTGGGCTAAGCTAATGCTATCAGAATGTCACCGCGCATCAGAGAGATTAAGTGCACGCACTCAGACGAGAGGGGTATGCATCAACTTGTTTTAGTTAACGGAATAACAGTTTAATATGAAAAAGCGGTGAAGTATCCCTTTAAGGCAGATTCCCTAATCCATGAAGTCCCGTGAGAGGAGGCAGTGCCTTCATCGCTTATGATTGGATATGATTGCAATCATTAGTGTTGTTTTTGGCAGCCTGTTTTAATTTTAGTTTTAGTCTAGCTTTTGTGTCAAGCTGTCATTTGAGTTTTTATTAGTTTTAGTCACGTTCATACTCTTTTTAATCTAGTCAAGTTTTAGTTTAGTTTTCTTTTAGTTAGAATTATCCATTTCTATTTTAGCCTAGATTTAGTCAATGAAACTTGTATTTTAGTCTCTTTTTAGTAAGGCAATTCCTAGTACCTAGTAGTATAAAACCAAAATCTTTTAGCCAAACTCTGATTTTAATTTACAACATATTTCTTTTACCAACCAAACATGTTAGAAGTACACACACACATACATTTAAATACAAACATGGAGATGTCTCTAAAGGTTTGTGGTGTGTTTTCCTGTGATTCTGTGGCTACATTTCTCCCCATCTTGTTCCACAACACCCATTTTATTTGCCACTTCTATGTTATAAAAGTTTTTCCCATTTCAAATGTTTACGTGCTTTTCTTTCTTTTCTTTTTCTTGAGCGATGATGAAATATCTTGCTTTTGTAAATACTTGCCAGCATTTAAGGATATACAAGTCTTAGATCTTTAACAGGCTTGTGCAAAATTCAGAATTTTATAATTGGCCTCCATTCAATTCATGAATTGGAATTTGAATTGAATTGACTCCGCCCTATCTCATGCATGGTGCAGAAGACAAATAACAAGTTTCGTAACAATATGCTAATGCTTTGATAAAATACAGCATTTTTAGGTGAGCAAGTTCAGTGCAGCCTTCGCTTTGTTCTTCCAAAAGTGAGAGAGGTATGGGGATGTGCACATTGATCTTGTGACAAGCAGTCGGGGACAACGTTTTTGCGTCAGGCCCGTGCACCACATCGTATTGGAAACAAAGCAATCTAGCTGACCATCTTGCAATGCATACACCAGCGCGATTCATGCCTTTTGTAACAAGCACAGTTGACAACGCTTGATGGTCCGTTCTGAGAGTGAATCTTCTCTCTTTTAGAGGTACGTTCTCCAGCGTTCCACGGCAAAAACATGCCAATGCTTCCTTTTCCACAGTACCGTACTTGTTTTCTAGCCTAGAAATCTAGACGCACCCTAGCGGCAGCAAATTTAATCTGCCCGCAAGTGTCGTCTAGCAACTCTCAATACCCTTCTGAGCTGTATTCCTTTCAATCTGGACGGGCCAATCACATCGTGTATAGAGTCGGCGGGCGGAGCCATAATGACGATGGCCGAGTTGCGTTTGCGTGCTTCTAGTAAACACGGAAACTGGCGAACGGCGGTCTTTTGAATCAGCTTTGACCGCGACTCTGGAAGACTTGGAGTTAAGCTTTTCTCTGAGAAAAGAACAAAGAACGGCACTGAAGTCATTCTTAAAAAGGGAAGATATGTTTGGAGTTTAGCCGACCGGATACGGCGAATGTTTAATCTGTCAGCGAGCTCTGCTTCACCTTCGTTGCTCTGGTTGGTGTAGCGCTATCCTATCGCGTGCAGAGGGAGTTTGAAAGACAACCGTTTATCTGCCCCTCAGATTGAGCCGTCAATGGTGAGTTTCCAGACCAAACATCTTGATATGGGTCTGGCTTGTCGGGCTACTTGTTTTCTGCATCAGTAAGCATTTGAGAAGCAAACGCTGTGACTCATTCTGTGCCATCTGGGTGAAGCTGAGATAGCATAACTCCTAACCCATAGTCAGATGCATCCGTTGAGACAAACGTTAAGTTTAGATCGAAAGGTGCGAGACCTGGACTATGTGTGAGCAGTGTTTTCAGTTTTTGAAAACTGTCCTCCACCTCAGGTGGCCAGTCCATGCTTGTTTATGAAGCCGTTTTTAGCAGGCATTGTAAAGGATCAACGACGGTTGCATAATTAGGAATACATTTGCTTAGCCACGAAGTGAGACCCAAAAATGAGCGAAGTGCAATGGCATCCCTAGGAGCAGGTGTGCTTATGATAGCGGCCATGTAATCTATACTAGGGCACAAGCCTTCAGCTGAAATAGAGTTTTCCGAGTATGACGTGCTTGGCTGGGCGAATGTACTCTTGTTGAGTTTCAGTTTCAGGTTCAGATGTTAGTCATGATTCTCCTAAGTTGCACCATAACAAATTATATCTTTAAGGTAACATTGGCAACCTGGCAGATCTTTTTGTATGTTGCTGAATAAGGACACTACACAAACCATTGGTTAAGATCTGTGTGTTGCTCTGTTGCAGAACTGACATGCACACACCATATCACAACACTGTTGACTTCCTGTTACCATGAAAACATACCCAATTTCCCCACAAGGTGGAGCTTTTGCCTAAGCAGTACAACAGGACACCTGGTAACAGATCTCTTAAGATTGTGCCTATAATTTTTTTAAATGCAGCAGGTGCTGAAGTGAGACCATAAGGAACTTGTGTAAACCGATACAGTCCTTCATGAGATAGAAACGCAGTCAAGTTTCTGCTTTCCACAGCTAGTGTCAAGTCGATCTGAGAAAATACTGTATAGTAGCACCCTTCAGCTCCATGAGCAATTCTTCCATATGTGGTAGTGGGTGTGAATCCACAATAATACTTCTTTTTAGCTCACGTAAATTCATGCACATACAGATTACTCCTTGTTTCTTTTTCATCACCACTAATAGTGAAACCCAGGGGCTTGCATCTATGGGCTCTATGATTCCAGCTTTTAGCAGCCGTTGGATCTCATTTGACACATCCTGGCCAACGCACAATGGAAGCCGGATGACTTTTTGTTGCACAGGTTTAATGGTAAATTAAAAGAAATTTGCATTAGCTGTAATGGCATTACAAGTCACTGTAGCAGTCATACAACCCAGTGCTGGCAAGGGCTGTTTAGAGTAAGTGATCAGTTGGGCTTTGGGCAGAAGAGGGAGTAGAAGTGAAATAATCCTCAAACAAGGATTGTGGAAGTATTGACACACTTAAACCTGTGTCCACCAGCAGTTTCACTTTGTGCGCAGAACCTTGTGGTGCTATGTCAACTTCACAGTCAATTGTATCATCAACTGAAGCATTCAAATTAAGCACTGTCATTTCTGGCACAGAAATTTCTTGTACTGCTTTCACTTTTGATTGGCATATTTTTGCAAAATGGCCAGGTTTCTTGCATTTATTAAAAATAGCAGATGCAGCTCTGTCATTAGCTAAGTGACTACGTTATCCACAGCGGTAGCAATGCTGGTTAGGTTTTTGCGCTTTAGAATCTACACGTTTCTTTAATTGTTCAGGGCGTGTTTTATGACGTTTCCACTGACCTTCAGTCGCCGAAGCGGCTTGCACAGCACTGTAGTTGGTGTCCGTTTGCTGGAGAGGAGTGAATCATTACATACAGCGGACTCAACTTGACACACTAAATTGACTGCTTTTTCCAGTAAAAAGGTTGATTCTGAAATCGCTTCAGTATACCTGTGTGTATATATCCTAATTAAATTCATAATCAAAGCTTTAATCAATATTTATCGTCCTATACTGTATAATGATAATGATTTTTTCCAGTTATGATTTTGCTTTGTTTCTTGTTTTCTAAAGTGTCTTTCATATTTTATTCAGTTTATATTTCCTTTTTCTGAAACACTAAAGAGTCAAGATGAATATTGCCTGTACTAGTGTCTGTACCTCTCCCTGAGAGAAAGCACGTTATCAGCAGGTTTTGGAGAATGTTTTGTTTATTATTAGTTAAGATGATCTCAACCTTGGAGGAAACCAGGATTCTCTGGAGATTTTGTGTGTGTGTGTGTGTGTGTGTGTGTGTGTGTGTGTGTGTGTGTGTGTGTGTGTGTGTGTGTGTGTGTGTGTGTGTGTGTCCCAGATCTGTGCAGCCCTAATGTGGGAGATGGACATTTCTGCAGAAAACACCAGACTTGAAGACACTTTTCTGTGGCCTCTGAGTTTACTGTGCTGTAATTCTGGTTATGGAGCGACGACTTGTCTACCTAGTTTGGAGATATGTGCTCCTATCTGTCTATGTGTAGAAAGTTGCTTACATTGCATTTTATCTACACTAATCAGAATGACGTGGATAAACTTTGAAAACAGTATAACTGTTGGACAATTGTATGATGACCAGCTCCTCAATATTTCCTCAATCTTTCCCCTTCATCTGTATGTCATTCTGTTATCCTTCACTTTGGTATAACTCTCTTTTTTTAATAGTCTGAATTAGGGATGCAACAATACAGTTAGTCCACGGTTCAATACACACCTCGGTTTTTCATCACGGTTTTCGGTTCGGTTCGTTTTTTTTCCTATTCTATTCTTAGGCAACAGGAACAGAAAGAGATTAAGGAGATTTTTTTATTGTAATACTCTTTTCTTTATTTTACTTAAAAGACATGAAAAACCTTACTTAAACATAAAACTTTACTTTAAAAAAAACCTTGTACACATTCCTAGTGTATTGTATAATATAAAATAAATAAATATAAAGATTTACAGTGGCAGCTCACAGATGTACTGTAGCATTTAAGAAATTGAATGAATAAATGTAGGCTAAAATTAAAAATACATAGTCTTCAAAATACAATATACATTGATTGAAAGCTACTGTTTTATTCATTTATTCAAGAGCAGTGAGCGATTTTTTTTTTCTTTGTCTATTTTAATACCTCTATAATTTTAGAGCTGAACTGTCCCTTTAAAGGGGGGGTGAAATGCTGTTTCATGCATACTGATCTTTTTACACTGTTAAAGACTTGGAATCCCATACTAAACATAGACAAAGTTTCAAAAGTTAAGGTGGACGTTTGATGGGAGTATTTCTTTGTCAAAAATACTACTTCCGGTTAGTCATAAGTTTCGGCAAGTTTTTTGCGATCATGCGTCCCCTTTGACGTTAGTGGGGGTGGAATTTCCTTGTATGGGCCTTACGGACAATTCTACCGGAAGAGCGTGAGAGAGAGAGAGGGAGAGAGCGAAAGTAACAGGCTACGCCCATCAAAGCGCTGGCTCGTAGGCTGCGCTGCACAGGTGATGTGACTTCAAGAAATTAACAATGTCACCAAAAAAGTGCGTTTTTGGTTGCCAGACCAAGACAGTCCTGCACAGATTCCCCAAAAACCCCGCGTTAAGGCAACAGTGGATGGAATTTGCTTTTCCGGCTCAGCAACTGAGTTGCGCGAATGTTTATATCTGTTCGCTGCATTTCGGTGCCGACTGTTTCATAAACAAGGCCCAGCTCGACGCCGGATTTTCCAATCGCCTAATGCTGAAGGATGGAGCAGTCCCAACGATAAAGGTCCCAACGTTAGAACCGCAGGCGGTGAGTGAGACTGCTTCAAATGTCTGTGTTTTTGCCTATGCTCATCAAGTAGCCCAAACATGATCACGTATAGTTAATTGATTAATGGAGCATGCGATGTGTAGTGCGTGTACATTTGTTTAGCTGGCCACTATATGTGTAACTTTATGTTTGTGTATTGTAAAAGCACTCCAAACAACAATACACAAAGAGTGGGGAAATATGTTGAACTAAATAAGCGCGCTTCTTCATTCAAATGCGCTACTATTCCGTGTCTTTCTATGTAAACACTAACTAATCCTGCTGTGCAAAACCAGTCCGCTTACTGTCTACACAAACCACGCGTAAACACACACACACACACGTGCACAACTGCACTTCCCACATGTACACCTTCAAAGACAAAAATACGACGATATAGTTCAAGTATAAATATGTAAATAACACAAGCCGCTAAGCATATTATATAGTTAGTGTATAACTTGTACCACATAGAGACGTCCTGCTCTAGTCGTTTTTGCTGCTGCTTCTGTTCAACTGCAGCCTCTGGGTCTGATTCCGGATCATAGATGTATGGCTGTATCTGATTAAAAGCCATATTTTTATTTTGAATAAAGTTTTTTTCCCGCTGTTAGGGATGACACAGCTTTACAACGCACTCGACTCAACACAATAACAGCGGCGCGCTGCTGCACACGTCATTATTTAGCTCCGCTCACACGATACGCCCCCACCCGCTCGGCTTTTTTCGGAAAGACTCGGAACAGCGCATCTTTCTTATATAATTATAAAAAAAATAAAGACTTTTCGGAGATATGCAGGATGCAATGCTACTCTATAGGTACTCAAGATTGACATGACACTGACTGAAACTGAGTGTTTCACCCCCCCTTTGAGGACAAGCATTCACAATCACTAGTCTGCGCTGCTAAGACCTGCTCATCTCATACAGACACACGATTTTACTTTCACTTTAGACATAACCGACTGTGTTTATGTATGTTGCGTTTGACAGTATTAGCGCAGTAAGACTACTTAGTCCAGTAATCATGTGTCCAGAGGTTGACAGAGTACACAACTTCATTACTTGAGTAAAAGTAAAAGCACTGCTGGCCAAATATTGCTCCGTTACAAGTGAAAGTTGTAAAAACAGATTGGTAAAAGTACAGAAATTTTGGTACTTTAGTATCAAAATTAAATTTCCCTTTTATGTCGCCGCATTATTGTATTATAGTTGTATAAATGCACATTATGCCATCATGGTTTAAGCCAGTCAGTGACGCTCCATCTGACACACTAGCAGACGACTAACTTAAACTCATTTAAATACTTGTTTAAAAGTTATAAAGCTGCTGTCACTTTAAGGCCGAATGCACGGATCCAATACACTGATACACATCTGATATTCTCCCTCTTTACTCTTCTCTTACTCCCAGACATTTACATCTTTGAAAATTTTATGAGACATGCAGGTGTATGCCAAGTAAACTAAATGGTAAATGGACTGCATTTATATAGCGCTTTTATCCAAAGCGCTTTACATTTTTGCCTCACATTCACCCATTCATACACCGACGGCGATGTCAGCCATGTAAGGCGCCATCCAGCTCGTCGGGAGCAGCTGGGGTTAGGTGTCTTGCTCATGGACACTTCGACACTTGGTCAGGTGGAACCGGGGATTGAACCACCAACCTTCTGGTTTGTAGACAACCTACATGAACCACTGAGCCACTGCCGCCCCAAACTAAACTTTAATCTTTTCAGAAAACTGAAACACACTTTCTAAATATGGCCATGTCCACACACTGTGCAGAGAAGCCGTCTTCTTCCATTTTACTATAAACCGTTCATTGTTCAATTTTTCCCATGACCCTACAAGAGTGATTCCTGAAAGGCTTTCTGCAAAAACCCAAACACCTTTTAAAGAAGAAAAAAATCATCACTGACTTTCAAAGCTGCGACAGAAACGACTTTCCACTTCGAGGACCTTGATAGAAATGTAGTGGAGTAAAGAGGACGATATTTGTCTTTCAGATGGAGTGAAGTTAAAGTCAGAAGATTACAGAAAAAATAATACTCCAGTAAAGTACAGATACTCAAACAGTGAACTTCAGTACAGGACTCGAGTAAATATACTTAGTTACGTGAATTAAATGTTTAACAGGCAAGGCTTTAAAACGCGACTAGACACCGCCTAACTTTAGTTCATATGATTGGATATTTGCTCATATCAGCACATAGACTCACAGGTACACTCAAACAGAGCCGAAATAAACTGAGAGAAATATTTCAAATGAAGAGAAATAGAAATAATTAATTAAATGCAAAACCGACAAAAAAACACAATTCAAAAGCATGTATTGAACCTTGAATGCCGTTCCCAACGGTTCAATCTTATATTGAGTATTGTGGCACCCCTAGTCTAAATCAAAAGCTGTTTCTGCATATTCATGTCTGGTAAATTCCTAGTTCCTGTTGTTTCTGATGGCCTTGAGACTGGGCTGATCCTGGAGCTGACGTCCTTATCTCTAACCGGTTGTTGTCATTTTTGCAGCTCTTCTGTCCTCGGCTTAAACTGTTCAACACCATACTCCTAACAGAAGTAAGCTGCGGCACTGGACCCTCTTCAGTACCGGTTTCTATTCAAACAGGTATTTTTTCTTCTTGTTATTTATTGATATCCTGTCATATCAATGTTCAAATCCATATCTACGCATGTTGTCCTGCATAAGTGCTTGTAACTGCCCTACATTTGGAAAACAGGCTATTTCTCATCTGTTTCTGTCTAGAGTATGTGTCCTCTTTTATCATAACCGTAGAAATCACATTTTAATCTAACCCTTTAAAGTATCATTTATTTAACTTCTCTTAGAGTTAGGTGTCTTCAGTTTTCACTCTGTCAAATCTAGAAATCAACCACATCTGTCATTAATAGTGTTTGTCATGTACACTTATCCTCACACTTGACCTGTATGCCATTTTAACAATACTACAGCTTTTAAAGCCGTTATGCATTATGATATATAACTGAATCCCAGTAAGATTATTAAATACACATTTGAATACCATCCGTCCCATGTGTTCCCCTGCCTGACTTGAGATCGATGGACATTTCAGCTCTTTTAAAGCCTTAATTATTATTCAAATGAAAAGCATCTTCCTTTTTCCAAACCTTGTTATAGACCTAACACTCTTAAATGTATTTTTGTTTCTTATCTGCTTATTGTAATCTTAAAATCTCTTAATAGCCCATAAGTACAGTAATTTTACATTTGTTTAGTTGAATATCAATATATAAATGATAATTGTTCTCTTATCTTGCATGAGGGAATCAACATTGTCTTTTCTGTAGTAAACCTGTTGCATTTGAATCTCAGAGCCATATCTCCATCTTTATTTTAGGATGTTTTCTCATCTTTTCTTGAGTTGTCTTATTATTAGTAGTACTAGTTTTAAGTTACTCTATTAATTTGAGCAGTTTCTGCTGTAGTCATTATTTCCATTTTTGTTCAGGACTTTTACTGTATTTTAAAGACTTTAAAATATTGTTTGTAAGAATTGAATACATTTTGGAATAAGGCTGTAACATAAAATGTGTAAAAAGTGAAGCGCTGTGAATACCTTATGGATGCACTATATGGCATAATATGAAATATAAAAAACAAGAAAAGAAGTGTGTGTGTGTGTGTGTGTGTGTGTGTGTGTGTGTCTTCAGTATCATATACATAACTTCACAAAACATAACACAGTCTAAATAACTGCTTAAATAAATGCAGTCTTGCACAAGAATACTGAAAAAGTGAAGCCTAAGAAATAAGAAAATATGAACAATTCTCTAGGTGTGGTTTTTGTCAAGTAAGGCACATACTTTATCAGTGTTGGGGTAATGTATTACAAGTAACTCGAGTTACATAATCAGATTACTTTTTCAAGTAACTAGTTACTTCAGTAATCAATCTGAGTCACATTCATTTGTCTGACAGCCCTCTTGTCCCCACGTTAAGAAAAATTGCAAGTGCAAAGGTGTTGTGTGTGAACAGATTGTAGTAGTTCTAAACTAAATGTGAGCATTTTTCTAATTTGCACAATATAGATTTAGTACTCAAATGTCAAATGCAAAATCAGAATACTATGCAAACCTCCAATAATTAAATATTAAATTAAACTGTTAAAAAAATGCATTTAAACTACCTTTTTTTTGATCAATGTCTTGCTGCTAATTTTTGATGATTCAAGGCAAGGCAAGTTTATTTATATAGCACATTTCATACACAATGGCAATTCAAAGTGCTTTACATAGAAAGGAATTAAAATAGGGCTAAAAATGCATAAGAAAAAGAATACAATGTAAAGAGAATTAAAAATAATAAAATGATGATAACCAAAGAAAAGAACAGGTAAACTAAAACAGTTATAAAAAATTATTTAAAAAAAAGATGCATAGATAAGGTGCAATCAGTCGGACGTACAGTGGCACAGTGCTCATTCAGTAAATGCTCAGCTGAACAGATGTGTTTTGAGTCTGGATTTGAATGTGGCTACTGTTGGAGCACATCTGATCTGTTCAGGAAGCTGGTTCAGCTGCGGCTGGCATAATAGCTAAAGGCAGACTCTCCTTGCTTTGAGAGAACTCTTGGTATTTCTAACTGACTTGATCCTGCTGATCTGAGTGATCTGTTGGGTTTGTATTTAATCAGCATATCTGCGATGTATTGAGGTCCTAGCTCATTGAGTGATTTATAAACAAGTAGTAGTACTTTAAAATCGATCCTAAATGTAACTGGAAGCCAGTGTAAAGGCCTGAGGACTGGTGTGATATGGTCATATTTTCTGCTTCTGCTCAGAATCCTGGCAGCAGCGTTCTGTATGAGCTGCAGCTGTCTAATGGTCTTTTTGGGAAGGCCGGTGAGAAGGCCATTACAATAGTCCACCCTACTGGTGATGAAAGCGTGAACCAGTTTCTCTAAGTCTTGACTGGAAACAAAACCTCTAATCCTTGCAATATTTTTCAGATGATAGTATGCTGATTTAGTTATTGCTTTGACATGACTACTGAAACTCAGGTCTGACTCCAAAATCACTCCAAGATTCCTGACTTGATTTTTTGTTATTAGACCTTTCACCTCAAGATATGCGTTCACCTTGAGAATTTCATCTTTGTTTCCAAATGTAGTGATTTCAGTTTTGTCTTTGTTTAACTGAAGATAGTTTTGGCACATCCAGTTGTTAACTTCATCAATGCATTTGCACAGGGAGTCAATGGGGCTGTAGTCATTAGGTGACAGTGCTAAGTAGAGCTGGGTGTCGTCAGCATAGCTGTGGTAAGCAATATTGTTCTTTTTCATTATTTGGCTCAGTGGCATCATATACAGGTTAAACAGGAGTGGTGCTAGAATTGACCCTTGTGGGACTCCGCATGTCATGGATGTCCACTCAGACTTATGGTCTCCTATACTCACATAATAACCTCTCCCTTCTAAGTATGATCTGAACCATCTGAGGACCATCCCAGAAAGCCCGACCCAGTTCTCCAGCCTGTCTAGAAGTATGTTGTGGTCAACAGTGTGGAATGCAGCACTGAGATCGAGTAGAACCAGAATTGATGTTTTGCCTGTATCAGTATTTAAGCGAATATCATTTATAATCTTTATGAGCCCTGTCTCTGTGCTGTGATGCAGTCGGAAACCAGATTGAAAATTGTCAAAGAATCCGTTTGAGTTTAAGAATTTGTTCAGCTGATTGAAAACAACTTTTTCAATGATTTTGCCTATGAAGGGGAGATTTGAGATTGGTCTGTAGTTGCTCAGTATGGAGTTATCCAGATTTCTCTTTTTCAGAAGAGGCTTAACTATTGCAGTTTTAAGGACGGTTGGAAAAGTCCCATAGAGGAGTGAGGAGTTTACCACTTCTAGGAGATCTGCTTCCAAACAGTTAAACACACTTTTGAAAAAATAAGTGGGGAGTGCGTCAAGGGCGCAGGTTGATGTTTTAAGATGCTGTACTGTGTCTTCTAAAATTTTACCGTCAATTGTTTCGAAATCAGACATAGTAATTTTCCGAGGGTTTGGTCTGATCTGACTGATCCCAGAGCAACTAGAGGATGTGCTGATCGCCTTTCTGATATTTTTGATTTTCTCTGAGAAGTAGGAAGCAAACTCGCTGCATTTACTGTCTGAGAGCATTTCACTAGGAGTGTGACCCGCGGGGTTTGTTAGTCTGTCTACAGTAGCAAAAAGAGTGCGCGTGTTGTTTATGTGTTTGTTTATAATATTTGAGAAGAAGGTCTGTCTAGCTTTGCCTAGTTCAACATTGAAAGCATGAAGGCTGTCTTTATAGATGTTATAATGGACTACAAGTTTTGTCTTCCGCCACTTTCGTTCAGGTTTTCTGCATTGTCTTTTCATTATTTGAACTGCTGTTGAGTTTCTCCATGGTGCCTTTTGTTTGCCACTCTTTTTCCTGACTTTTAGAGGAGCAATATCATCAATTACAGTCTTAACTTTTGAGTTAAAGGAGTCATGGAGAAAATCAACACAGTCTGCAGATATGCTTGGTTTTAGAGATAAAGCCTTCATAAACAGCACAATAGTGTTCTCATTTAAGCATCTCTTTTTGACAGAGACAGATCTAGCTTCAATGGCAGGAGTGATTGATATGTCAAAGAAAATACAGAAATGATCAGACAGTGCCACATCCTTAATAACAATCGATGAAATGTTTAGACCCTTACTGATAAGTAAATCTAGAGTGTGTCCACGATTGTGTGTGGGTCCATTTACATGCTGTGTCAAATCAAAAGTGTTAAGAACAGTCATGAGCTCTTTTGTTGTACTGGATTCAATATTATCTATGTGAATGTTAAAATCCCCAGCAATAGCAAAACAGTCGAACTCTGAGGAAATTATTGATAACAGTTCTGTAAATTCCTCAATAAAGGCAGGAGAGTACTTTGGAGGCCTGTAAACAATGATAAGCAGGATGCGTGGAGAACCTTTTAACACAATACCCAGATATTCTAGAGACAAATATTCACCAAATGATACTTGCTCACATTGAAAGTCATCTTTAAAAAGAGCAGCAACACCCCCACCTCTCCTAACAGATCTGCAGACACTCATAAAAGTAAAGTTAGGAGGGGCTGCTTCATTGAGGACTGTTGCACTACAGTTTTCTTCTAGCCACGTTTCATTTAGAAGCAGAAAATCTAGGTTGTTTGTGGTTATTAAGTCGCTGACTAGGAATGATTTGTTCTTAAGTGAACAGATGTTTAAAAGTGCTAACTTAACAGTATTAATTTTTTCACCCACATTAGTCTCAGTTTGACAGGTAACAGGCAGCAGATTATATTGGTTTGTTAAACGGCCTGACATGGCCTTAGACTTTCTTTCACGTAACAGAACAGAGATAGAGAAAGAGGCAGGCACACTGGGTTCCCCCTTGTTTTGTAAACATTTGATAAAGGTACTGTTATCATAGCGGGGACCCAAAACACATCACTGAGAGCTGGAATCAGTTGTTTTTGGTTCACCTACAACAGATGGAGGAGGGTGTGGGCCCTGACGTTGTGACCGAAGAAATCTCACAGGAGGAGGGGGAGCTGGGCCCACAGGCTTTGGTGGTTGTGGGGTTCGACGCTTTTTGGTTGATATCTGGGGGCTCGCAGCAATTGAGTGTGATAGTCTAGTTCCAACAAAAATCAGTTCCTCCATTTTCTCTGAGAAGCCCAGATGCGGGGATGCTGGAGAGAGGAATGACATGTCCGGTGAGAGGGGCTGTTGCTCTGGTGTTATCGGAAGTTGAAGTATGTTGTCCTGGCTTTGCTGTCCATTTTCAAGAAAGTCATCTTTAGGTGCTGAATCTTGGAGCAGTTCTAATCCTTCACAGTCTGTCTGTAGTGAGCTCTGTGGGCAGGGCTCAGCTGGGAGTGTGTCCATGAGCAAATGTTGTGGCTGTGTGGAGTTCTCATTGTCCTTGTGGGATGTGTCAGCCGAGTGTCCATTCAGGAGCTGAAATGAAGTCCTGTGGTCATCCATACTCTGTATCAGGTTGAGTGGGTTAAAACACACAGCTGAAGGATGATGAAGGGAAAAATAAATATTGTCCTTTAGCACTCTTGCACCAAGTTTGTTTGGGTGGTGGCCATTTGATGTAAACAGTTGTCTCTGACTCCAGAAGAGATTGAAGTTATCAATGAAGTTCACTCCATTCATGTTACAGGTTTTTTGCAGCCATGTATTAAAGGGGGGGTGAAATGCTGTTTCATGCATACTGATCTTTTTACACTGTTAAAGACTTGGAATCCCATACTAAACATGGACAAAGTTTCAAAAGTTAAGGTGGACGTTTGATGGGAGTATTTCTTTGTCAAAAATACTACTTCCGGTTAGTCATAAGTTTCGGCAAGTTTTTTGCGATCATGCGTCCCCATTGACGTTAGTGGGGGCGGAATTTCCTTGTATGGGCCTTACGGACAATTCTACCGGAAGCGTGTGAGAGAGAGAGAGGGAGAGAGAGAGAGGGAGAGAGCGAAAGCAACAGGCTATGCCCATCAAAGTGCTCGTAGGCTGCGCTGCACAGGTAATGTGCACAATTAACAATGACATCAAAAAGTGCGTTTTTGGTTGCCAGACCAAGACAGTCCTGCACAGATTCCCCCAAAACCCCGCGGTAAGGCAACAGTGGATGTAATTTGCTTTTCCGGATCAGCAACTGAGTTGCGCGAATGTTTATATCTGTTCGCTGCATTTCGGTGCCGACTGTTTCATAAACAAGGCCCAGCATGACGCCGGATTTTCCAATAGCCTAATGCTGAAGGATGGAGCAGTCCCAACGATAAAGGTCCCAACGTTAGAACCGCGGGCGGTGAGTTAGACTGCTTCAAATGTCTGTGTCTATGCTCATCAAGTAGCCCAAACATGATCACGTATAGTTACTATATGTATTACTATATATAGAAATTGATCAATGGAGCATGCGATGTGTAGTGCGTGTACATTTGTTTAGCTGGCCACTATATGTGTAACTTTATGTTTGTGTATTGTAAAAGCACTCCAAACAACAATACACAAAGAGGGGGGAAATATGTTGAACTAAATAAGCACGCTTCTTCATTCAAATGCGCTACTATTCCGTGTCTTTCTATGTAAACACTAACTTAACCTGTCTACACAAACCACGCGTAAACACACACACACACACGTGCACAACTGCACTTCCCACATGTACACCTTCAAAGACAAAAATACGACGATATAATTCAAGTATAAATATGTAAATAACACAAGCCGCTAAGCATATTATATAGTTAGTGTATATCGTACCACATAGAGACGTCCTGCTCTAGTCGTTTTTGCTGCTGCTCCTGTTCAACTGCAGCCTCTGGGTCTGATTCCGGATCATAGATGTATGGCTGTATCTGATTAAAAGCCATATTTTTATTTTGAATAAAGTTTTTTCCCCGCTGTTAGGGATGACAGCTTTACGACGCACTCGACGCACTCAACACAATAGCAGCGCGCTGCTGCACACGTCATTATTTAGCTCCGCTCACACGACACGCCCCCACCCGCTCGGCTTTTTTCGGAAAGACTCGGAACAGCGCATCTTTCTTATATAATTATAAAAAAAAATAAAGACTTTTCGGAGATATGCAGGATGCAATGCTACTCTATAGGTACTCAAGATTGACATGACACTGACTGAAACTGAGTGTTTCACCCCCCCTTTAAGCCCAAGCAATCGTGAGAATCTATTTGTTCCTCTTGCTGGCAGTGGTCCACTGATGAACGGCTGAACTTTCAGTTTTCTAAGAGTTTCAAAAAGTTCATTGAAGTCCGACTTCATGAGTTCTGACTGCTCTCTCTGAATATCGTTCTTTCCTACATGAATGATAAGTCGATTTGCGGTCTTATGTTTTATCAGGATGTTCTGAATTTCCCTGTGTACATCAGAAATGGTTGCTTGTGGAAGGCAGCATGTAGTTGTATCTCTGCTGCGAATGTTTCTGACTGTAGAGTCACCCACTATCAGAGTCCTTGGCTCGGCTGTGCTCTGAGCTGAGGGCCGCTGTCTGCTCGACCTTGAGCACCTGTTAGCATTAGTGTTAGCTGCGGGCTGATGCAATCTGTGTTCGATCATATTCATCACGTTTGGGGATTCATCACCCTCATTCATTAATACTTCAAATCTGTTTTCGAGATGTATCGATGGTGGTCGGAAACTAGTGTTTGCAATCCTTGTGTCTGGGGTAGAGCATGCAACGGCAGCAATATATGAAGCTCGTGACAATCTGACGTCTCGAGTGCGTTTGGGTCTTGCCCCCTGTTTGTGCCATCGATTAGTGTGTCGATCAGTTTCTTGTTTCTTTACATTCAGATGAAAAGCAAAAATTACTTCAGATATTTTTTCTATTTTTTACTTCAAAAGTGTTAAACTTATGTCTCCTGCGTTCTGTTCTTCCATTATCCAGAAGGGCAGCGCAGCTGAAAGGTTTGTTTGAGCTGCGCCCTCTACTGTACATGCATGAGTTAGCATTTTTACCTTGACCTGAGGTTTATTATTTCAATTTTGGTGTGAAGAGGTCTTTACAGTTGCGCAAAAATATAACTTTTTTGTTATAAAAAACAAAGATGACAAAAAGTAATGCAAAAGTAATGTAGCGCATTAATTTTCTTAATAAGTAACTAAGTAACTCAATTAGTTACTTTTTAAAAACTTTTTTAAGGAAATATTGTAATGCATTACTTTTCAAATTAACTTTCCTCAACACTGTACTTGATAATGTCACATTGTAACACATAATGTAAAACAACAATTACGATTGTGGCGAGGTGGACAAGCAAGAAGAGTCCGGTGCGTGATTTTATTTATTAAAGTCAGTTCAGTGTTCACTAGTTCTCGGCTCCTTCCTTCCCATATCAAAGAAATGCGTTAAAACAATATTATCATAGATGATAAAAAACGCATATTATTTTGATGACCTGAAAGTTAAATTAATAATTTTTCTTTGATTTCAGACGTGATGGAAGAGAGCGAGGAGAGTGAAGAACTGAGTGAAGTGGAGGAGGAACATCATGTGGAACCTGGAGAAAAACCTTTGAGTCGCTCAAAGACTAAAAAGACATTTATAAAGAAAACAAGAGCCATGAAATCTACAACCTGCACTCTGTGTGGGAAGAGTTTCCCAACCAAACAACGTCTTGATGTCCATATGAGAGTTCATACTGGAGAGAAGCCATTCGAATGTGATCATTGTGGGAAGAGTTTCACATACAAAGGAAATCTTATGATTCACATAAGAATTCACACCGGAGAGAAGCCGTACTCATGTGATCAGTGTGGAAATACATTTCTTAGTGCATCAAACCTGAAGAAACACCTGACAGTTCATACGAAGGAGAAGCCACATTCATGTTCTGTGTGTGGAAAGATCTTTCCAAGGCTGCAAACTTTACAAAGGCATGAGAAAATACACACTGGTGTGAAGGAGTACATGTGCTTTGAGTGTGAGAAGACTTTTACTACAGGGAGTGAGTTAAAACTGCACCAGAGGATCCACACTGGAGAGAAACCTTACAAGTGTTCACACTGTGACAAGAGATTCAGTCGGTCAGGAAACCTGAAAACACACGAGAGGATTCACACTGGAGAGAAACCTTACAAGTGTTCACACTGTGACGAGAGATTCAGAGTGTCAGGAAACCTGAAAACACACGAGAGGATCCACACTGGAGAAAAACCTTACGAGTGTTCACACTGTGACGAGAGATTCAGTCAGTCAGCACATCTGAAAACACACGAGAGGATCCACACTGGAGAGAAACCTTACAAGTGTTCACACTGTGACGAGAGATTCAGTCGGTCAGAACATCTGAAAACACACGAGATGATCCACACTGGAGAGAAACCTTACAAGTGTTCACACTGTGACAAGAGATTCAGTCGGTCAGAACATCTGAAAACACACGAGATGATCCACAGCAGAGAGAAACCTTACAAGTGTTCACACTGTGATGAGAGATTCAGTCGGTCAGAACATCTGAAAACACACGAGAAGATCCACAGCAGAGAGAAACCTTACAAGTGTTCACACTGTGACAAGAGATTCAGAGTGTCAGGACATCTGAAAACACACGAGAAGATCCACAGCAGAGAGAAGCCGCACTCGTGTGATCAGTGCTGGAAGAGTTTCTCTTTTAAAAGTTATCTGAAGAAACACATGAAGATCCATGCAGTGGAGAAACCACATCACCACAGTCTGAGATCCCGGTAAGTCTCAGAATAGCCATGATGAGCGACAGGACATGTTGTTGGTTGATTGGTATCTGTTAACTCCTGTAAGTTTGACTTCAGTTAGTTATTCGATGCTTTAATATGATGATGAGAGTAAATCATTTGTAACTCTAATTAGAGCAGTCTCAGTACTATGATACGGTCTAAATCCTGACTGGAAATCCTCACAGATACCATTTTTAAAAAAAAAAAACATAGTTGTGAGGACATTGCCTTTTCTAGTTTAACAAAAAAGAGTAGATTTGAGATTGGTCTGTAATTGAGTAATTCTCCAGGGTCAAACGTTGTTTTTCAGATAGTAGATTTAAAAACAGTCTGCTTGAAAGTTTTTAAGAAATTTGGCTAAATGTTGTACACACAAGATGAACTGAGATGTCATCGCTCTGCTTCAGAATTTAAAAGTTATCAACATAGTTTTCAATATCCTTACAATATTAACTCTAAAGCAGGGGTGTCCAAGCCTGCTCCTGGAGAGCTACCATCCTGCAGATTTCAGTTCCAACACTGCTCCAACACACCTGTCTGTGATCATCTAGCACCCTGACCATCATGATTAGCTGGTTCAGGTGTCTTTAATTCAGGTTGGAGCTAAAATCTCCAGGATGGTAGCTCTCCAGGACCAGGGTTGGACACCCCTGCTCTAAAGTATGTTTACAACAATCAGTGGGTCCTGACACATTGGCTACGTTTACATGGACAGCAGTAATCTAATTATTGACCTTATTCTAAATAAGACAATATTCTGATTAAGGTGTTTACATGAGTTGCATTTAGAGCCGGGGTTTTTAAACTGGGGTCCGGGGACCCCCAAGGGTCCTCCAGAAAATTTCAGAGGATTAAAAGACAAAGCAAAAATGTATGAAGTCTTCTGAACAATCTGTTTAATTTCTGTTTCTCTCCTTGTTTGCCATATACAAACAGAATTGTATATATTTGCTTTGTATGTTTCTAGTGAGTTTTTCTCACTATAGTCCCCTTTATCTCACTCACTGGGATTGTAGAGCAGTATTCTTAACGCGGTACGTAAGCTGTTTACATACATTATTGTGAAAGTTGCATATACAATTAATTTTTCATTAAAAATGTTCTTCTTCAGGTTTATACATCCAGCCAATTTAAGTTTGGAAACAATATGTTGAATTTATAATGTCACACTTACTATATATCTAACAGTTTCATGTATGTTTATACATAAAAATATATAGCTGGATTGAGGAAGGGGGTCCCCCATAAAGGTTCATCCTATTTGGGGGTCCTTTGCATCATAAAGTTTGAAAACCCCTGGTTTAGAGTACTCCGCTCATGTTCCCGTTTTACATGTGATAGAACATAGATCGATTATGGCACGTCATTACGTCCCCATGCCACGCTATGTTCTGTGTTATGTGTCCTGTCACAAAATGCGGCGAAATCTCCGACACGACTAATAATTAGATTATGGTGAGTACATGTCTCCGATAATGCGACTAAAATAGGCATACTCCACATGTCTTAATTTGATTTATGTTTAGTTAGATTATGACTTTAATCAGATTAAGGTAATTAGAAATCGCTGTCTACATGATAGCCTCTTAATCAGAGTATTGTCTTAATCAGATTAATATCGGAGTATTGTCTTAATCAGATTAATATCGGAGTATTGTCTTAATCAGATTAATATCGGAGTATTGTCTTAATCAGATTAATATCAGAGTATTGTCTTAATCAGATTAATATCAGAGTATTGTCTTAATCAGATTAATATCAGAGTATTGTCTTAATCAGATTAATATCAGAGTATTGTCTTAATCAGATTAATATCAGAGTATTGTCTTAATCAGATTAATATCAGAGTATTGTCTTAATCAGATTAATATCAGAGTATTGTCTTAATCAGATTAATATCAGAGTATTGTCTTAATCAGATTAATATCAGAGTATTGTCTTAATCAGATTAATATCAGAGTATTGTCTTAATCAGATTAATATCAGAGTATTGTCTTAATCAGATTAATATCGGAGTATTGTCTTAATCAGATTAATATCGGAGTATTGTCTTAATCAGATTAATATCAGAGTATTGTATTAATCAGATTAATATCAGAGTATTGTATTAATCAGATTAATATCAGAGCATTGTATTAATCAGATTAATATCGGAGTATTGTCTTAATCAGATTAATATCGGAGTATTTAAATAATCAGATTAATATCGGAGTATTGTCTTAATCAGATTAATATCGGAGTATTGTCTTAATCAGATTAATATCGGAGTATTGTCTTAATCAGATTAATATCAGAGTATTGTATTAATCAGATTAATATCAGAGCATTGTATTAATCAGATTAATATCGGAGTATTGTCTTAATCAGATTAATATCAGAGTATTGTCTTAATCAGATTAATATCAGAGTATTGTCTTAATCAGATTAATATCAGAGAATTGTCTTAATCAGATTAATATCGGAGTATTGTCTTAATCAGATTAATATCGGAGTATTGTCTTAATCAGATTAATATCAGAGTATTGTCTTAATCAGATTAATATCAGAGTATTGTCTTAATCAGATTAATATCAGAGTATTGTCTTAATCAGATTAATATCGGAGTATTGTCTTAATCAGATTAATATCGGAGTATTGTCTTAATCAGATTAATATCGGAGTATTGTCTTAATCAGATTAATATCGGAGTATTGTCTTAATCAGATTAATATCAGAGTATTGTCTTAATCAGATTAATATCGGAGTATTGTATTAATCAGATTAATATCAGAGTATTGTCTTAATCAGATTAATATCAGAGTATTGTCTTAATCAGATTAATATCGGAGTATTGTCTTAATCAGATTAATATCGGAGTATTGTTGTCCATGTAAACGTAGTCAGTGTCTAACTCTGATAGTTTATGTCTATAAATGTGATTGTGCATACATGTAATCTAGAGCTGCAGGACCAAACTAGTGATTTATAACACAAATCATCTTCATTTCAGATTTGATGGGATTAAAATGACTATTGAACTCCTCAGTGATCTTGACTTTGAGCTTCACATTTGTCTCTCATTTGAAATCTCACTTGATTTAATGTTTCTTTTAGACGTGATGAACGTGATCAAGAAAGAAAAAACAAGCCAAAGAATCTGTCTCTGCCCTCAAATAATGATTGACATGAGGATCCACAACGGTGAGAGACCGTACACACGTGATCAATGCGGGAAGACTTTCACTCATTCCTCAGTTCTGAAATCACATCTGCCTTCATTCTGAAGAAGAGCACCAGAACGCTAGCCTAGAAATCTATATGCACCCTAACGGCTCCAAATCTAGCAACTCTCCCTTGGCTTTCGAGCTACTTAAAAACAAAGAATCTGCTGTCATGTCTTCAACCTGATCTGTCCTAAATTGTCGTGTCACGTCATTTTGTTTGGACAGTTCGCCATGTGCTCTGCTGTCATTGTGGCGTTTTCCTCCACCCCCTTGTAATTCCATCAGTGTTATCGCACACCGCTCCCACCTTTTAGGAGTGCAAACATTAGCTGTAACACGTAACAGCTCACCATGCTATAGTGGTTTTACACAACTTAGCTGAGACACTTCACAGCTCTTTACCTGACACTACAGCCAAAACACCATACACCATACTAGTGATGTTACGTATGACACTGAAGCTTCGATGCACGTATCGCACATACAAGTGTAATAGCACCCAAATTATGGAACTCTCTACCCCGATCACTCCGTTTTGTTGCCACTATCTCTGATTTCAAATCCATGCTCAAAACACACCTCTTTTCTGAATGTTATAGGTCTTAAAGATTTTTTTTTTTTTTTCTCACTCCGATTTCTGTATTATTATACTTGCACTCTCAATTGCCTACTGTTGTTCTGTCTACTCTGTTTGTCAATTGGCTTTATTGTTGTTTGTTTATTGTAAAGTGTCCTTGAGCTCTGGAAAGGCGCTATATAAATAAAACTTATTATTATTATTATTATTATTATTATTATTAAGACAATTTCTAGAAAAGCTCCGTATCAGGGGGTGTGTTGTATAACCAGAGTCATGTGAGCGATGACAAATGAAGCCTTACTTTCTATCCAATGGTTTCGCTTTGCGTCTCCGAAGGTTCGAACTCCAGATCGAGTCCTTGTTGGCTCAGTCAGTCTGGTTGATGGGTTTGTGAGGAGAGTGCTGTACTTTAAAAGTTAATCAATACATTGCATTTATATAACCAAAATGAATTTGTTGAGCACCCGAGTGCGCACTTTCACTTGCGTGTGGGAAAACAAACGAAACGTTTCTCAATGCATATTTATCTTCTTGCAAGAATAAATCTTTATGAAGACAATTGGCTAAGGGTTGTCTCTTCTTCAGTAATGCAATGGAGTTTTTATTTGGAGGTATACGGCTTTTGTACGTGATGACGTTGTGATTACGTGATGTTCTAAGCTGAAGAAAAATGTGAACTGATGTTATGTTCAAGTAAAAACTCCAAATAGAAACTCCAGGCAATCTTGCATACCGTAATGCAATGTATAAGAGCGCAATCCTTTTAACAGCATTTATTACTATTTTGTCTTTTTTGGTAAAATATATGATCAGCCCACATTGACACTATATGATAATTGAAATGAGCTGATGACATCACCGTTTTCACCAGAGCGGCTGTAGAGCTGAATAAAACTCTGTTGCATTTTCTTCCTGTGAACACTGTGAAGCTACTTTGAAACAGTTGAACTTAAAGGGTTACTTCAGCGATTAGCATATGGCTTTGTATCAGTAGAAACCCTGGAGTATATTCAAATGATCGTGCTTTCCCCCCTCATATCACCCTGAGACCAGAGATTTATGCATTTTATTTCTGGAAAAATTCCTCTTGTGACACAAATTGACGGAATGTTTGCCCAGAGGCTAAAGACTACATCCAGCAGAGGGAGCCATTTCCTCATGTTTTCAACTCGTGCATGGGGATGGAGATCACACTCACAGCTCAGCTCAGCTACAGGCATTAATTTAAACGTATGCTGAGCAATGTAAGTGTTTTAACTTCTCAAATTAATTTCTATGAAAGTTAAGCTTCCAAAGGCATGAACTGAAAACGCGTTGTGAATGTATGCCGCGAATGTGGTCGCGATTACCTAAGCGCTCATCACGAGAGCTCATCAGCTCATTTATGACGTTAAATGTAATCTGACTCCTAATCTGAGTTAGTGCTATGAGACTCACGCGGCAACTCGATCGTTATATTGAACACACGTTCAGTATTTAATTGTACTTTCTGAACTCCGTCACAGTAATCCAGTAGCGGTGGCTTTGGGAATGGCCTCACAGGGCAGCGGAGCATTCTGGGAATTGTAGTCTTTCATCCCCATGAGACAAAAATACATTTTCTATCTTTTCTCAGTCTAGAAGGCACCAAATTCAAAAATAATTTCACATTTCTACTACATTAATCTGATCCATAAACCATAACATCGTCTATATTGCTCACTCAGCCTCTTATCATTGTTGAACAATGGCTTTAAGTGCCACACCTCACACGTTTAAAATCTGTTGTTATTTTATTCAATATTCATAGTGGGTTTTAACGTAATTTGAAATTTAGTGCAGATGACAGTGAAACAAAATATTGCATAATATTTATCAGCCCTAGTCAGATGAATAACTGTCATTTAACAAAAAAAAAAAAAACTTTTGACGTTTTATAAACCTGTGGAAGTTCCTCTCAGTGCCGGCCGGTGGCGCCAATCCTCCGCTCCCGCGCTCTGACTGATGACGTTTGATCTTCCGCGCCTGCGCAGAACGCGTCTCTGAACTAAAGGACAGCAGAGCCAGCAGAAGCGCCGAGAGTCCGTCAGAAAGTCCGTCAGTGTGAATGTGGCGCGCGCATCATGTCTGGAAACGCTTTCTCAGGTGTGTAAACACGACATCACGGACGCCAGACTGATTTTGTGTGTGTCGCTAACGGAGTGTGTGTTTAATTGCGTCTAAACAGATACACTGTGTGTGTGTGTGTGTGTGTGTGTGTGTGTGTGTGTGTGTGTGTGTTTACATGTGTTCCTATGGTTGCTTCATGTCTCTGATAACGTGAGTTCATGAATATGAAAAAAATGTTAATAAAACCACCCTAGAAAACCTTCTGGCACACATTTTGTTATAACTGAGTTAGTTAAAGGGCCGGTGAAATGCTGTTTCATGCGTACTGAGCTTTCCACTGTTAAAGACTTGGATTCCCATCCTAAACACAGACAAAGTTTCAAAAACTAATGTTGGACGTTTGTTGGAGTATTTCTGTGTCAAAAATACTCCTTCCGGTTTCTCACAAGTTTCGGAGAGTTTTTTTCGAGTATGGGTCGGCTTGACGTTAATAGAGCGGAAGGTCCTTGTATGGGCCGTACGGGCTCTTCTCCCGGTAGGGTGTGTGTGCGCGTGACTAGAGCGAGAGAGGAAACGCACGCCCATACACACTCTCAGCTGCAGATCCAGTCGTCCGTGAACACTTCTGTCGTTATAGTCCGCGCCGCGCTCCACTTTATTCCTATGGGTGACGTCGAGCGACTTCAACGCTTCAGCACAGCATTCTGGGAAGGCAGCGCTGCATTTGAACCGATTTGAACGAAGAAATGACGGGAAGCTTCACAACATCGCTTCAGTCGCGTCTCAAAGTGGATCTCCACGGTCACTGCTGTCAGGACTTCACCAAATCATACCAAAGAAGTGTGTTTCTGACGGAGCGGTCCCAGCGATAAAGGTTCGGTCCTGCTTTGGAAGCAGCCGGTGAGTTAAACTGCTTCAGATGTCTGTGCTGTCGGCTATCGTCGTGTAAGTAAACATCAGTAAACGGCACGATCGCGTGCTTCATCATTCAAATGCGCTAACGGACTCCATTGCTGTTCTCTGTATAACGTTACACTAGTCTGACGTGCAAAACCGTTCTGCTTGCTACTGCTAAGGTTTAGTCGCATACAATAGTCCATAAACCGAATCATGTCCTCATAAACTGCGAGTAAACACACACAAATGTTGACAGGCCACTAAATACAGTCCATACCACAGAGACGGACGTCCTGCTGCTGCTGTTTCTCCTGTTCAGTTTATTTCAGCCCCTGGATCTGATTGTGGATCATATATCTATTAGCTGAGATAGCCATGGGTTTCTCCACGCTTGAGGACGTCACCGCTTTGTGTGTGCTCGTCATTCTTTAGCTCCGCCCACTCAATACGCCTCGTCATTCTTTAGCTCCGCCTACTCAATACGCCTCGTCATTCTTTAGCTCCGCCCACATGATACGCCTCCAGCCGCTCGTTTTTTCCGGAAAGACTCGGTACAGCCTATATTTCTTTTATAAATATAATAAAACTAAAGACTTTTCGGAGATATGAAGGATGCAATACTACTCTATAGGTACTCAAGATTGACATGAGATTGACTGAAACTGAGTGTTTCACCCCCCCTTTAAAAGTACATTTGATACATAAAATAGCCACACGCTAACTTTACGATACTGATCTGGTGTTTATTTTCTGTTTCATGGGCTATTAGACTTTAACAAATCAACATTTTTCTCATTTTAACCCTCTTTTTTGATTTATCAAACTGATGATGTGTATTATTAGTACTAATTATGCATTATTTTTAAGTTGTCATAGGATTATTAAACTGCAACTTGTCAATAAAGTTAAAGTTTAAAAAAACTTTATAGTCTACATTCAGTCAAAAACACTGAAAAAATACATTTTTGTTGAGAATAAATTCATTAAATTTTGGAAAAAAAAGTTGTGTTTCGAGAAGACTTGTTACATTTAGAGAATAAAGTATTAGATGATAAAAGTGGATCTTGTCAGTAAATGTTTTCAAAAATGTTCAGGCGTTTTGAAAGAACTATAATACTGTTATTTATAGTCTACATTCAGTCAAAAAAACACTAAAAAAAAAAAATTTTGTTGAGAATAAACTCTTTAAATTTTGAGAATAAAGTCGTGTTTCGAGAAAAGACTCGTTACATTTAGAGAATAAAGTCTAAAAATGTTGTGAAAAAAAATCATTCGATTTAGAGAAAAAATTGTAAATAAAATGTTGTGAATAAAATCATTACATTTCGAGAATAAGGTTGTGTTTCGAGAGAAACTAAAAAAAAACAACCATAAAAACACTGAAAAAATACATTTTCATATATTATTCATATATTTAAATTAGGGCTGTCAATCGATTAAAATATTTAATTGTGATTAATCGCATATTGTCATAAGTTCCCCATTGAAATGAAGGTATTTTGTGTGTTTGTGCCTAACTGTGCCGTGATTCACGTGAACAGTGTGAGAAACATGGACTTGGGAGCGCTCTTGTTCAGAAAAGTAACCTGCGTATTCGTTTTAGCCGATTGTAATGTATTTAGTTCAATAAAACACATGCACTGTAAGCGGTGATGGTGTTAATGATTTACCTCAGATATGAGCGAGAGTGAGCTGCAGTGTATCCCGCTCGGACTGCAGAGAATGTGCTCAGTGAAAAAACTCACTTTTCTTTCAACCTGAAGTCTAATAAAAGTTAAGCAGAAAATATGGCAGCTTATGTAGGCTATAACTGCACTTGTTTCAGAATAGTAATGCTATTGTTAACCCTTTTCTTTCCCTATTAATGTTTGCTGCTGCATACTTTACGTCTATGGCTGATCTTGATTTCTCCAACTACGGGCCACAGATCAAACAGAAAATGTGCGCTGTGTTAATCGCGCGTAAATACAATTAGTGCCGTTAAAATGAGGAACCGGACTGATTCAAGTACGTCTTTATCAAACAAACACAATGATTTATTTCTCATCCACCCACGATTGATTGGACTATTGTTTTTGTATTACATGGCCCGCACGATCGTTCGATATAAGCGTAAACCCTTCGCCAACAATCGCACGCCCCTCAAATGTCACATCAAGAGGGTGAGAATAGCACATAACAAGGAAGGAATATTGCAAGATTCATAGGCCTTTGAATCAGGACGTTGAGCTTTGCGAGCCCTGGCCCAAACGTGTCTGAGTCCAGCGTGCTAAAGGTATGCTCTGTTAGACACGTACACATAAGCAAAACGATCTATAACAATGCAATACTATTACATATAAAAAACACGTTTTACTCACGTAAGTGTGTTGCACCATTCCTCCTGTTTTCTGGGCCTGGTGTCTATAAAAGCTTTTTTTTGACTAACAAGGACGTTTTCAGCTCTGAAACTTACCGGATATTCTTATATTACCATTACCTTTGATATATCCAAAGCTCAAGGGAAAGTTGATTTCTCAATTCATCAGCCCTTTAAATACACATTTGAATACCATCCATCCCGGGTGTTCCCCTGCCTGACTTAAGATCGATGGAAATTTCGACTCTTTTAACACTTTCCACCATTCGTATCATTTTATAAGCCGCTGACAAATTAAAATAACCGTATGGTAATCTAATAAGAACAAATATTATTAAAATTGAAAGCATCATCATTTTTTCCAAACTTTGTTATAAACCTAACACTCTTAAATGTAATAATTTTACAAATATCATTTTGATTATTTGCATTATATTTTGATTAATAATTCATACTTTGTGAGTATAGATTTATTTCAATTATAACTTCTTTGTTTCTTATCTGCTTATTGTAATCTTAAAATCTCTTAATAGACCATAAGTACAGTAATTTCACATTTGTTTAAGTGAATATCAATATGTAATCTCTTATCTTGCATGAGGAAATCAACATTGTCATTTCTTTAGTAAACCTGTTGCATTTCGATCTCAGAGTCATATCTCCATCTTTATCTTTTCTTGAGTTAGTTATTTACTTATTATTTCCATTTTTGTTCAGGACTTTTACTGTATTTTAAAGACTTTAAAATATTGTTTGTAAAATTTTAGGGAAAAAATTAAGAATTGAATACATTTTGGAATAAGGCTGTAACATAACAAAAGTTATACCCTTAGGGGTATAAGAGCTTTGGGCCTTCTTGTGTTTCCTTATTTCACACTCGGTACAGACACTGAATGTGACTCTTGTTGCAAGAATAAATCTTTATGAAGACAATTGGCTAAGGGTTGTCTCTTCTTCAGTAATGCAATGGAGTGATCGTCATGTCTCAACCCAACGTACCACTAAACGTCGCCACGATTATGGGAATCACAAAGTTACGTCACTGGAACGTTATTTGGTACGCTGCTACAACGAATATGGTCCGGTCCGGTTACATCTTCACAACGTAGCTGTGTTTGCTGGGATGTGTGGCTATCATTAATCTTATCCATCTTAATCAATATTTTCCTAAATCGGTGTCTGAACTGTTTTATTGCAATAGGTAAGTCACTATTGTTCCATATTTTCATAAATATTGTTTAAGTATGTTTTGTTCATATAATGAAATGTGGATGGTTAATGCTGTTCAGTAAACGGGTGTAACGTGTGCAATATGATACATGTAAAGTGTTTTCCACTGTATTCGTATATTTGTTAAACCTGTTTGCACACTTATGTTATGAAATAATGTTGGATGTTTAAAACGTTATTAAGGTTACATGCATTTTAGTTACATGCTATCTATCATTAATCTTATCCATCTTTGTCAATATTTTCCTAAATCGGTGTCTGAACTGTTTTATTGCATTAGTGGTTGGACTGTCTCAGCGTTCGGGAATGGGGTCGGATTTGCACAGTGAGAGAGCCTCGCTGGCTTTAAGGAGGACTACGCTTTAAGGAGGCAAAGTTTCTTTCTCCATTCCTGCAATTACTGTAGGCATGCACATATCCACACAAACTGAACTGAGACACATCCACTCATATTCCATTCAGAACTGCTGTACAATTTTTTTTGTGTGGTTGTTTTTGTATTTGTATATATATTTTTGTTTCTTTTGATTGTCATTGTTGAACAAAATACCTGCTGTTCAATTTGAAAGGGGGAAAATGATATTCTCGTGATTTGTGCAAACTAAGAACTAAGTGCATATTGAACCAGAAGCTAAGTGAAAGAAGAAAAGACTTTCAGAAAGAAAAGTTACTGTTCAGTAAATTGATTTTAGTTTCATTCATTCATTAATTAATTTCATTTTTCTTTATCTAATCTTTTTACGGTATTTACTCATAAACTTTATTTTTCTTATTATTAAGTTTGTGCTGTAAACTAATAAACTCATACAAGTGCAAACACATTAGACACATTTATTTTTATTATTATTTGGTGCGTGGTGTGAGACCCTGAACCCAGGACTCCAAATATTAGTATAAATAGAATTTAGCTGTATTTTGTGGCCCAGGACCAAGTAGATATTTGTCTCCTTTTCGTTTCTAATGTTAAATCTGGTGAGAGACTTAAAGGGTTACTTCAGCGATTAGCATATGGCTTTGTATCAGTAGAAACCCTGGAGAATATTCAAATTATTGTGCTTTCCCCCCTCATATCTCCCTGAGACAAGAGATTTATGCATTTTATTTCTGGAAAAATTCCTCCTATGATGCAAAATGACGATTTTTGCATCATAGGAGGAATGTTTGCCCAGAGGCTAAAGACTACAGCCAGCAGAGGGAGCTATTTCCGCATGTTTTGAATCCAGCATTGGGGGATGGAGATTACACTCAGCTTGCAGGGAGAGCTCAGATTGCAGACAGGATCATTTGAACGGAGCTATGGTGAGCAATGAAGGTCTTTTTACTTCTCAAATTCATTTCTATGAAAGTTAAGCTTGCAAAGGCATGAACTGAAACGCGTGCCAGTCTGAACTCCTGTGTGAATGTATGCCGCGAATGTAGTCGCGATTACCTCAGCTCTCATCACTCGTGCAGTTAGTGCTCAGGACTGTGAGACTCGCGCGGTGAATCACTCATTATATTGAACAGACACGTTCAGTTTTTAATTGTAGTGTCTTCTCTAACTCAGTCACAGTAATGAAGTTGGTGGCTTTGGGAATGGCCTCACAGGGCAGCGAAGCATTCTGGGAATTGTAGTCTTTCATCCCCATGGGACAAAAATACATTTTCTGTCTTTTCTCAGTCTAGAAGACACCAAATTCAAAAATAATTTCACATTTCTACTGCATTGATGACCCAGTTTAAATACAGATTCATCTTCCCAGCGCTGAAGTACCCCTTTAACAGAGAGCCATCAATAAAACACTGTAAGGTCATCGAGATCTCACAAAGATCTATTATAATAAATGAAGCTATCAACAATGCACAATAAATCTCATACTTACATTGTGTGTACGCTTTGTTAGTGAGAAGTTTCGCGATACTGCATAATTCAAGACTGAGCTCTGGCGAGTGGATTCTAACTAATTTAAACACCTCTGATTGGCTATTGCGTTCAAGAGATCAACAACTTTGTCTGTGATTGGCTGCATTGCTCACCGCTGCACATTGTAAATATCGATACATTTGTCGTTCTCCAGAGCGCAGACACAGATATGAACAGAAACGTTTGCCAAATCTTTTTTGCTAATATATTATTACAATAGGAGGCTCTAGCTTGAGTTTGAGGGTGCTTAACACGGTAGAACCAGGCCTGAGTATATGCAATGGGACTGTTGTGGAAATTGTAACTCTTTAGTGCTGAGATTGTAATGAAAACCAAACCCACTTGTCTTTGAAGCATTTTATTCTCGCAAGAAGGCCATTCACACACAGACAAAGTTTCTGCAGAGAAGGACAGGCTCACTCAGTGCAGTCTGTCTTATACACATCTCACCCCTCAACCTGCTGTCTTCCTGTTATGATGAATAAACTGAAGATATGTACCATATAAGAATACAAGACCCATCTCTAATTCTATTCAAAGAAACAGCAGGCTGTCTAGTAGACTTTTAACACTTCTTATGGCAAACACAATTTCAGCTTATTTTGTCTGACATTTGAGATACACATACACAGTAATGTTCCACTAAGATCAAGTGTCTGTAGTCATGCAAACGGATTCCTCACAAGGATTTCGTTGGGGATCCTATGTTTCAAGTAGTTGTTCCAACTAGGTATCGACAAATGATGATCCAAATTGCACATGATCAATCAGGTCATCAGGGAGTGCGTAAGACTTACGATCATTTGTTGCGATATCTTTTTTGGCCACACTTAAAACGAGACATTTCTGCTTATATTAAGACGTGTAAAACCTGCCAATTAACAAGTAAGCCAAACCAGGTATTGAAACCTGCTCCGTTGAAACCAATTGCAGCCACTGGTGACCCTTTTGAACATCTTATTGTCGATTGTGTAGGGCCACTTCCTCGTTCGAAGACAGGTAGAACTTATTTGTTCACGGTGATGTGTTTGAACACACGCTTTCCTGCGGCATATCCACTGCGTACCATTACTTCTCGATCTATAGTCGAGACCATTTCGCCCGATGACAGTGTTTTCTGTGGTCGATTAAATAATTCAGTCATTGCAGAACTTAAAGTTTACTCTCCGTCATTTATCTCCTGTAAGATGCCAGGAGTTATGTGATCTGTTGCATAGTTTTCCTGAATTATTCGGTGACACGCCGTCTTGTACTGAATTGGGTGGAACATGACATTGATGTGGGCGATGCGAAGCCTGTTAAACAGCGTTTTTATCGTGTTGCACTTGAGAAACAAGAAGTAATGAAGAGAGAAATTGAGTACATGCAAGACCACAATATTGCAGTGCCTTCGTTCTCTGATTGGGCTTTCCTGTGTATTTTAGTTGGAAAGTCTTTGCTGTGTTCAGCGGACGCCCTCTGCAGTCCGTCTTGAGCATCGCTGTTTGGCACCTGTTTCCACAAATTAGCAGTCTATTGGATACACCTGTGACCAGTGCTTCAGACGCTCCTTTAGAAAGAGTGGGATTTGGGATTTGAGTATCTTTGGTTTTGGACTTTGTTTGGTTTTGGATTTTGCTTATGTTTTGTTTGTTTTACCTATTTTTTGAGCTTTAAGATTTGGTTTGCGTGTGTCCCTTGTTTTTGTTGCTTCCCTTGAGCCAGGGGTCATAACACCGGTAATATAAAGTAAATACATTCTGCATAAAGCGAAATTAATATTCACTACACTTATCCCTTTTGATTATTATTAATCAACTTAAAAAGTACTTTACATTCTTTTACACATATTCATCAGATATGTATTCTTTTAGAAAGAAGAAATACATTTGCCTGTTTTTTGTCAGACATAGATATGCCTGTTGGTTTATCAAGCGGACACAAAATCAACCGTTTCTATTTAATTGTTACCTTTTAATGCAAGCAGGCAATGGCTTTACTTGGTAAGCTCTATTCAACAGCATATTTAATAAGATCTTACCAGAATATATTGTTTTAAACGATGTCGTTATTTATATTTTCTGTATGACCCAGCTCTTGCCCTGGGAATCATGTTTCCGGTTTAACACTTTAGTCCCATCTTTCTTGGTCTAAGGTTTAGCTTTGCTCTTCATACACAGCTTGTTTTAGTTCATACTCTGAGCTTGATTAAAACATTACATTCTTTAGCAATATGTTGGAAATTTGGTTATGCTACATGTCCTTCAGCTAATAAATGAAATGTGTTTTCCCTTATAAATCAATCTCCTAAGTATTTCACAACTCTAAGGAGTTCGTGCAAGCACAAATCGTCTTTCCTGTAACCAACAGTATACTTCACAGATTTGCGGAATTAACCAGATTTTCTTTTTGCCCTGTATTGTGAGCTTTAATCGGATTGCTATTAAAAGTTTTATCATCTATTTGCATTCTCACTGTTGATCCATCTTGTGGATGATGTTCACAATGAATTTCAAATTTAAGCTTTAACATTCATTGTTGTAAGAGTCCATTTCATAGTTATTTTCTACATACTGATGATAATGAGGAGCAACACTTTGGGTTTGTGTTTAATAATTAATGATCCTCTCACTGAATTACACACATCTTCTGATTTACTAGTTTCTGTGTGGCTCTGATTGCCAGTCGAACAGCCTCTCCACTACTGATTCCCATGCTCTCAGCCTCCTTTATGGCACTCTCTCTCTCCTCACTGGTCACCACCTTCCCCATGAGACTAGTTATAAATGCTATGTACCTATCACTAAACATAACCAGTTCAGCTTCCTGTCGTGACTCCTCTGCTAACCTCCAGTACATTTCCTGCCATTCTGATAAAATGCTCCCTTTTTTCCTCTGTTTGAGCTGCTCCACTTTCTCATGCAATTTCTGCTTCTGGATCTCCTGAATGTGTTTCTCTGTTCCCTCAAACATCTCATTGGTGAAGTGTCCTCCATTCTCCTCCACCATCTTCTCTATTTTACTGATCAGATCTCTGAACTGAGGGGAACTGGCAGACTCATTATCCAGACAGAAGAACCGGTTTCCACAACTCTCTACAAGTTTTCTAAGATCTGGATCACAATCCTGTAGAAACTCCTCAATGGTTTTCTTTTTCTTCTGTAGCTGATCTTTATGGGTGAAGAGGATAATGGTGTATTTTTCTATCTCTTCTCCAAACACGTCTTTGAGCTGATTTACTGTGCTTTTCTCCTCCTCAGTGAATCGACCCACTTTAATCACGATAATAAAAGCGTGCGGTCCAGGAGAGGCGTATGTTATGCATTTTACTATTTCATTCTTAACCTCCTCTTTATTGAGTACATTATCATAAAGTCCAGGCGTGTCGATCACTGAGATCTCTTTACCCATCCTCACTGTAGTTTCTGACTTGCACTGTTTTGTCTGAGACTTTGAGCTGACGGAGGATTCAAACACATTTCTGCCGATGATGGTGTTCCCTGCTGCACTTTTCCCAGATCCAGTTTTTCCCAGCAGAACCAGCCGGACATCTTTCTTCTCGGGAATCTGATGTTCATCCGGATCTTCAGCTGCTGAACTTTCTCCTGAAACTGCAAGACAACAGAAAACACAAATCAGTCGTATCAGTGATTTTTGAATTCCTCAGCACATGTAAGGCATTTGCAGACGCTCTTAACTAATTTCAGCACAACAAATATCACTGCTTTACATCTGAAGAACAGGGGGCGTGTTACAGAAAGATCTTAAGGGGGGGGGGGCGGTGAAACACTCAGTTTCAGTCAATCTCATGTCAATCTTGAGTACCTATAGAGTAGTATTGCATCCTTCATATCTCCGAAAAGTCTTTAGTTTTATTATATTTATAAAAGAAATATGGGCTGTACCGAGTCTTTCCGGAAAAAACCGAGCGCCTGGAGGCGTATCGTGTGGGCGGAGCTAAAGAATGACGAGGCGTATTGAGTGGGCGGAGCTAAAGAATGATGAGGCGTATTGAGTGGGCGGAGCTAAAGAATGACGAGCGCAAAGCGGTGACGTCCTCAAGCGTGGAGAAGCCCATCGCTATCGATCTCAGCTAATAGATATATGATCCACAATCAAATCCGGAGGCTGAAATAAACTGAACAGGAGAAACAGCAACAGCAGGACGTCCGTCTCTGTGGTATGGACTGTATTTAGTGGCCTGTCAACATGTGTGTGTTTACTCGCAGTTTATGAGGACATGATTCGGTTTATGGACTATTGTATGCGACTAAACCTTAGCAGTAGCAAGCAAAACGGTTTTGCACGTCAGACTAGTGTAACGTTATACAGAGAACAGCAATGGAGTCCGTTAGCGCATTTGAATGACGAAGCACGCGATCGTGTCGTTTACTGATGTTTACTCACGCGACGATAGCCAACAGCACAGACATCTGAAGCAGTTTAACTCACCGGCTGCTTCCAAAGCAGGACCGAACCTTTATCGCTGGGACCGCTCCGTCAGAAACACACTTCTTTGGTATGATTTGGTGAAGTCCTGACAGCAGTGACCGTGGAGATCCACTTTGCGCCGCGATGGAAGCGATGTTGTGAAGCTTCCCGTCATTTCTGCGTTTAAATCGGTTCAAATGCAGCGCTGCCTTCCCAGAATGCTGTGCTGAAGCGTTGAAGTCGCTCGACGTCACCCATAGGAATAAAGTGGAGCGCGGCGCGGACTATAACGGCAGAAGTGTTCACGGACGACTGGATCTGCAGCTGAGAGTGTGTATGGGCGTGCGTTTCCTCTCTCGCTCTAGTCACGCACGTGCGCACCCTACCGGGAGAAGAGCCCGTACGGCCCATACAAGGACCTTCCGCTCTATTAACGTCAAGCCGACCCATACTCGAAAAAAACTCGCCGAAACTTGAGAAACCGGAAGGAGTATTTTTGACACAGAAATACTCCATCAAACGTCCAACATTAGTGTTTGAAACTTTGTCTGTGTTTAGGATGGGAATCCAAGTCTTTAACAGTGGAAAGCTCAGTATGCAGGAAACAGCATTTCACCGGCCCTTTAACTTTAGAATCCTATCTTATCTGTTTGGTAACAATGGCAATTTCAGTTAGGACCGAATTTAGGACAAAGGCTAATAAAGATGGACATTTCCTAAATGCATAATCCTATCTTAACTATGGAGAGGAAACGGGTATTACAGAAGCATCCTAACTCGACAAAAAATCATAAAAGCTGTCTTAACTTTAGGACAACCCCACTGGTGTCCTAACCTCAAACCTTTTAGAAATCTAGTGGTAAAAATCACGGTACACAAATCCTTTTTCGAGAGAGCGTTACATTTATTAATGATATAATATGAAGAGCAGCGATGTTTTGATGGTGGAGATACATTTGGAAGACCCATCTAGCGATGTGCTTTCATGATAAAATGCTTGTAACGTTAAATACTATACAGGCTCCCACGACACAGTAAGTTGACAAATTGCGACCAACATTACCGAGCCGTCACAGAGCATTAGCCTACCGCTGGACGTATTCACAAATTTAAGGGCCGTCTGTAAAGTTACATACGACATACTACACATTTCTTATTTTAATAGCGTTTGAGTGGACTATGTAAAAGGTGTGCATCATAGCTCACACCTAGATGAACACTTTACAGTTGGTTTTGATACCGTCATTCCGTTCAAATGCTATTAAAGTAAGAAATGTGGACATACCAATGTCATATGCAACTATATAAAGAGAGTGCCTAGATTTGAGAATATCGAACGTTTTCTTGTCTTTTTTTTAAGAGGCTATTTATGAAACGGGCTTTAACTTTTCAACGGAGCTTATCAAAATATAAATTCCTTCCGCACTGGAAATAAAAGCACGCCGTTGTTTCTCCTTTTTGATTTTAGGTTTACCTCAGAAGCAGTTTGCCAGTTGTTGTTTGCTTGGTAACAGACCTGAGAGTTGATGACCAAACTCGATTGAGCTGTTTAAGATTTCCTAACTACAGATAAGATGAGATGTTGTAAGATAGGATAAGAATCCTAAATCAAGTCAAGATTTGCTTCTGTAATACGAAATTGTGAAAAATCCTAAATGAACTTATCATATCTTAAGATAAGACCTAAGATAGAAGATTTCTGTAATACGCCCCTGGTGATCATAATCTACCACCTATTACTGAAATAATTACACCAACAGAACAACTTACAATTGATTACAATGTCCTTGCTGTCACTCCTCTTCATCTGTTCCATGATATATTTCCCACCGTTCTCCATCATCATTCCTTCAATCTTCTGCAGTAGCTCTCGTTTCTGACCGTCTGATTCTTTCTTGTTATTGAAACAGTAATACTTTCCTCCACATTCTGTCACCAGTCGCTGGAGATCCTCATGATCATTGTTTTGTAGATATTCCTCAATGGTCTCATCCAGTTCCTCCAGTTCATCTTTACGTGTGAACAGAATCATGATGTACTTCTGAACTGCAGGACCAAATAAACACTTGATATAATCCAGGATCTCTTCCTCATTTTCCACAGGTTTCTCTAGAGGAACGGTGAGCAGAACCGCACTGAGTCCTGCTGAACATCTAGACACCAGCTGATCTTTCAGTTCCTCCAGCTTCTCTTTATTCAGATCTGAAACCAGTAGATCTGGACAATCAATCACACACACCTGCTTCTGTCCGATCTGAGTTACTTCCTCACACACTTCAGCTTCATGCTTCTTCTTCTTATTAACGTTAAACGTTCTTTCTCCCAGTATAGTGTTTCCAGATGAGCTTTTCCCAGAACCCTTCCTGCCCATCAGCAGAATACGGATCGCTGGATCATCTGGACCAGTGATGATCTCTGAAAGAGACAGATAATATGCAGTATGACTAGGGCTGAGGGATATGGCCAAAAAATTATCTTAATAAAATCATGTCAAATCATCGTTTCATATCAGTCGATATCAATATTTAATATTTATCGATAATATCACAATAAATGTAAAATATTTCTTTCTTTCAAATTTTGGGCATTTTCACGTGTGTATTTGACCACAAATGTTGCTGTTACTACTCTCTTACTACTTGTATTTAGGATAATTAAAGGATAATTCAACAAAATGGCTTTAAAGCCTGGATCCCATGAATTAAGGACAAAGCTTATCATTGTTATCGACATGATTTTTACAGCGATTTATGATATTGTTTATCAGCCCAGCCCTAAGTATGACCGTAAATATAATATATTGCCAATGTATAACTTTTATGGCCCAACATGACAGAAATCGCTGTGGCTGGTTGGGGTTGGTTGTAACATTTTTAATAAACTGTTAAATCTATCTCCACCTACAGCAATAACTTAGCTGACTCTTTTAGCATGTGGGTTTCAAGTTAACGGGTATTCGTACTGAACCGTTTCAGTACAGGGGTTCTGGAACAAAACATAATCTTGATGAAAAAATTACACAAATTTGAGCACGCAAACATGCAATTTCTTCTGTGAGCTCAAAAAGATGTATGATATTGTTTGTGTTAGCACAGCTCTTTTCTGACCTGTCAAACGTACAGTTACATCTAACCCCGTGTGTATCAACCCTCCCCGGTCTCTCTACGATCACTAAATCCTGAAGGGAGTCTCTTACCAGGAGGAGTGTCAGACCCCGTCGCCATCTTTACCGAACGCAGATTCACAGCGCAGGAAAACACTCCCTTAAACAACAACACACACCAACTATAAGTTTGTTTACCATCAATATATAAAACTTCGTTACTTATATTATCACTAAATCAACACATTTGCACAAAACTCGTCGCAGGATATGTAAGCTCACCAGGTGTCGAGCTGCTGTTCTCGATCTCCTTTCACTTTCGTTTTTAATACGTCATCCTCCCGTGCTCAGGTAATGGGCGTGGCCTAAGATTAATTCTTACGTTAAGAAGGACTTTAGTCCTAATGCTTGACTGAATTCTCAATAATTGTCCTAATTGTGATTTAGATGCGGATTCATACATCAGTAGTACAGTATTGCTTTTATCATTGTCGAATAAATTTTTGTTTGTTTGTTTGTTTGTTTTTTACAACCGCATTCACGACCTGATAATTGCTTTTAAAATCTTCTTAAATTTCTCTTCCATCTTATTTATGTGAATAATTTTCGTGTCAAACCACATTTCAAGAACTCTTAGAATTCAGTGCAGATCACAATGAAACAAATATTCCAGAATTCTGCTCTTTAGCTCCCTTTATTAACAGTGCAAACAGCTCCAAAACCTAGTCATGTGTTCCAGGGGAACGATGGTCAGATGAGTAACTGTCCACCTCCATCGGTCGGTCCGTTTCTGACGCTTTATAAACCTGTGGAAGTTCCTCTCAGTGCCGGCCGGTGGCGCCAATCCTCCGCTCCCGCGCTCTGACTGATGACGTTTGATCTTCCGCGCCTGCGCAGAACGCGTCTCTGAACTAAAGGACAGCAGAGCCAGCAGAAGCGCTGAGAGTCCGTCAGAAAGTCCGTCAGTGTGAATGTGGCGCGCGCATCATGTCTGGAAACGCTTTCTCAGGTGTGTAAACACGACATCACGGACGCCAGACTGATTTTGTGTGTCGCTAACGGAGTGTGTGTTTAATCGCGTCTAAACAGATACACTGTGTGTGTGTGTGTGTGTGTGTGTGTGTGTTTACATGTTTACATGTGTTCCTATGTTTGCTTCATGTCTCTGATAACATGAGTTCATGAATATGAAAAAACAAGTCAATAAAGCAACCCTAGAAAACGTTCTGGCACACATTTTGTTATAACCGAGTTCGTTAAAACCGTTAAAAGTACATTTGATACATAAAATAGCCACACGCTAACTTTCCGATACTGATCTGGTGGTTATTTTCTGTTTCATGGGCTATTAGACTTTAACAAATCAACATTTTTCTCATTTTAACCCTCTTTTTTGATTTATCAAACTGATGATGTTTATTATTAGTACTATTCATTATTTTTCAGTTGTCATAAGATTATTAAACTGCAACTTGTCAATAAAGTTAAAGTTTTCAAAAATGTCCAGGCGTTTTGAAAGAACTATAATGTGTACTGTCATATATAGTCTACATTCAGCCAAAATCAAAACACTGCATTTAAATACATTTTACATTTATTTATATAAAAAAAGTCATTATTCATATATTTAAATGATGTTCTCATTTTAACCCTCATCAATTAATCAATCAAAAACTTTATTTTGAAACGCCGATTGTGTCAGAGCAGCTTCAGTGTTAAACAGGACAATACTGCAGCAGAATTAGATTTGGCTGTACAGTCGTTCTGGAGTAAACAGTGATGTTATCAGCTTATTTTAATTTATCAGAGAGAGACAATGCTGGCAGATCAGGATTATAGTTTATAGAATTAAATAAGACCTCATTAATTAATTTTATTTGTACATTTGGTTGAATAAATTGGGTCATAATTTTCATGTTCTGGTGAGACACATGTTTTGTGTTGAATTGTGTATTTCGTTACATTGTAATAATATATGACGTATTAGATGATGAAAGTGGATCTTGTCAGTAAATGTGGATCGTGGTTCTGATTCCAGATCAGTCGGGATCTGAGGAGGAGAGGGCGGAGCTAAGACTCGTTCTGATTGGCCGTACGGGCTCAGGCAAGAGCGCCACAGGAAACACCATCTTAGGGCGACGTCACTTCCTGTCTGCGTTGCGGGCGAGTTCGGTGACGCGCGTGTGTGAGTGCGCTAGCACGGATCTGCGTGAGGGCGAGGAGTGCTGCGGGATGAAGAGGGTTCTGGTCGTGGATATGCCAGGATTCGGCGACACTCGTTTCGACGAGGGCCACGTTTACAACGAGATCGCCAAGTGTGTGGCGCTGACGGCCCCGGGGCCGCATGCGTTCCTGCTGGTGCTCCCTCTGGGCCGCTTCACGGAGGACGAGGACCGGGGCGTGGCGGAGATGCGGCGCGTGTTCGGCGAGGCGGCGCTCCGCCACACGGTGGTGCTGTTCACGCGCGGAGACGAGCTGGAGGAGAGCGGGATGGAGAGTTTCCTGAGGGCTGCGCCGGAGCCACTGATGGCCCTGCTGCGGCGCTGCGGCGGACGCTACTGCGTCTTCAACAACAGAGCGCCGGAGAACCGCGCGCAGGTGCGCCACCTGCTGGAGACGGTGCAGAAGACTGTGCAGAGCGCCGGCGGAGCGTGTTACACCAACCACGTGTTCCTGCAGGCCGAACGCGCTATTCGGGACGAGCAGCAGCGCCGCACTGCAAGAAGTAATTCTCTATTTTACACGATAAATATATAACACATTCTCAAGTCAAGATACATTTATATCACAGACAAATGTTGTGAATAAAATCATTAAATTAAAAAAAGTTATTTAATTTTGAAAATAAAGTCGTTTCGTAAAAAAGTCTAAATAAAATATTGTGAATAAAATCATTAAATTTAGAAATCAATATATATTTATATCACAGACAGATAAATTATACAATCATTCAAGAACAAAATCATTTTGAGAATAACGTAACATTTTGAGAAAAACGTCGAAATAAAATGCAAATAAAGTCATTAAATTGTGAGAATAAAGTCTAAAAAAAAATTGGGAATAAAATCATAAAATTTTGGGAATAAAATCATAAAATTTTGGGAATAAAATCATAACATTTTGTGACAAAAAGTCAATGTGTTTCGAGACAAACTAGAAAAACTCGTAAAATTAGAAAAAGAAGTAGTGATTCTATTTTATAGGATAAATATAGAAATAGTCTTAAATCAAGATCATTTATATTACAGACAGACCGATAAATGATACAATCATTACTTTTCGAGAATAAAGTCGTTTTGAGAATAACTTGTTAGATTTTGAGAAAAAAGTCTAAATAAAGTGTTGTGAATTAAATCATTAAATTTAGAGAATAAAGTCGTGTTTCGAGAAAAACTTGTTAAATTTCTAATTAAATTGTTGAAAATAAAGTAATATTACATTTTCATTAAAAATTGTTTAATTTTGAGAATAAAGTCTAAATACACTGCAAAAAATGCTCTTCTGCAGTATAAAATGTGAATAAAATCATTACATTTCGAGAATAGTCATTTTGAAAAAAAAACTAAATTTCGTGAAAAAAGTTCAGTGTTTCGAGATAAAACTATTTACATTTTGAGAATAAAGTCTAAATAAAATTTTGTGAAGGAAATCATTACATTTCGAGAGTAAAGTAATGTTTAAAAAAAACGTAGTTTTGACAAAAAAGTCAAAATAAAATGTGAATAAAATCAAAAAAATTGAGACTAAAGCCGTGTTTCGTGAAAAACGTAAAGTTTTGAGAAAAAAGTCTAAATAAAATGTAAATAAAATCATTTAATTTCGAGAATAAAGTTGTGTCTAGAAAAACAAACGTAGTTTTGAGAAAAAAAGTCTAAATAAAATGTGAAGAAAAATGATTACATTTTGAGAATAAAGTCGTGTTTTAAAAAAACGTAGTTTCGAGAAAAACACGTACATTTTTGAGAAAAAAGTCTGAATAAAATGTGAATAAAATCATTAAATTTTATGGAGAAAAGTTGTTTTGAGAAAATCTTGTTACATTTCTAATTAAATTGTTGAAAATAAACTCAATTTTCAACTATTTTCAGAAAAGTTTAAATAAAGTTTTGCCAATAAAATCATAAAATTTAAAAAGTTCATAAAAGTCATTTCGAGAAATGTTTTTTTTTTAAGCATCAAAAGCGTGTGTAAACGTGGCTAATGAGGTGGAGTAATGGAGTTTATAGCGAGTGTTCTGTGTTGCAGTGTGGCGGGGTCGGGCAGGAAGTGGGATGGCCTTCAGCAGACGTCATATGCTGCGCTCCGCTCTGAGCCGCGTGCGAACCGAAGCCGCGCTCTCCGAGAAGGTTCTGGAGCGCTTGAAGGTGCTGTTGGCAGCCGGAGCCACTGGTATGGCGGTCGGGGCCGCTTTTGGAGCCGCGGCGCCCCTGGCCATGGCGGCCGGAGCCTCAGTGATGGGCGGAGCCTCAGTGATGGGCGGAGCCTCCGCAGGCGTAGTTGGAGCCATGGTTGTGGCCGCGACCGGGAAGACAGTGGTGGCTCTGGGAGCGGCGACCGGAGGCGTGTTAGGAGGGTCGGTGGGAGCGCTAGCTGGAGCTGAGGCCGCTGGACCGCGGGAGGCCGCGCTGGAAGCCATGCAGCAGGTCGGAGTGATGGGTGCTGTAGTAGTGGGTGTGGCTGTAGGAGTGGGCGGAGCTATGGGGGTGGGGTCAGCGATGGGGGCAGCACTAGAGGGTGGAGCCATCAGTGCTGGGGTTGCTAATGCAGCGCAGACTAGCACAGTGGTGGGTGTGGCTACAGAAGCAGGCGGAGCTGTGGGGGCGGGGTCAGCGATGGGTGCGGCGCTAGAGGGTGGAGCCATCAGTGCCGGTGTTGCTAATGCAGCGCAGACGAGTGCAGTGGTGGGTGTGGCTACAGGAGTGGGCGGGGCTGTGGGGGCGGGGCTAGAGGGCGGAGCCATCAGTGCCGGTGTTGCTAATGCAGCGCAGACGAGTGCAGTGGTGGGTGTGGCTACAGGAGTGGGTGGAGCTGTGGGGGCGGGGCTAGAGGGCGGAGCCATCAGTGCCGGTGTTGCTAATGCAGCGCAGACGAGTGCAGTGGTGGGTGTGGCTACAGGAGTGGGTGGGGCTGTGGGGGCGGGGCTAGAGGGCGGAGCCATCAGTGCCGGTGTTGCTAATGCAGCGCAGACGAGCGCAGTGTCCTCCTGCTCTGGAACGGCCGCACGCATCCTCTCCGAGATCGGACGAGCGGCGGCGGGAATCGCACTGGCCGGAGGAGTGGCCATTAAAGTGGTGAAGGAGAGAGTTCGGTCAGCAAATGGAGCCGAGGACAACGCCTACACGGAGCGCAACTCCTACGAGATCTACTGGAACAAGTGAAGGATCGGTGGACATTACTTCTTACAGCGCTTGCTTGCACACGCACTCTCAGATTTCAGACTTTACGTTTTATGACTCGTTTTTACCGATCAATATAAATCTGCGTTCAGTTCTCGTTCATGAGAAACAGAGCGAGCACATTTTAGTGAGGCTGAGCTGTGTTCGACCAGTCACACGGCAAAAAATGCTCTTCTTTAGTATTTTTTTATGTTTTAAGTCCAGATAAATCGAAACATTCTTACATTAAGAAGCAATTACTAGACAAGTTTTTGTCTTGTTTTGGGGAAAAGTAACTCAAAATGAAGTGAGAATAATCTGCCAATGGGGTAAGCGAAATAACCGCAGAGCTCTCAAGTCTCACGCATTGGGCGTGAGACACACGCATTTCAACCCGTTCACACGCTCACACGCCACACCATGTATTTCTCACGCGGAGAAATCGCCAGGGTAACGCGCGCTATTAGAGGAATCAAGCGAGTTCCTCATAGAGGTCTGACGGCCCTGCCACGCACCAGTTGATCTAATAAAAATAGAGACCGAACAGCCAATCATAAAATAGATTTGCTGTATCTGGGTAAGATATAGATATTCCCTCCACCCAATAACGTTTACGTTCTGATTCCAACGTCACATTCTGTGATTCACGCCACGGCCTCGCTCATTGAATCAAATGCTCGCTGAAGTACCGTTAGTTGGCAACTAGAAGCCCCAACAGACGCAGAGACACAAAGATAACGGTGTTAAGTTAAGTTTCTGACAGCACTTTGTGTTTTCTGTTCTTATTCCCTCAACAAAACTTAAAGGAAGCCTTGTCTCAATCATGATTTGCATGAAATGCATTTTGCTATCATGTACGTTATTGTGCTCTCTCTCAGTGAACATCTGTGCTCTTCTGCACTCGTGAATGCGGTGATGGGCAGCTGTCCTCATCGACTGGTGTTTGGATGAGATTTTTTTTAACTTACTTTCATTAATTAATTTATTAAAAGTAACTCCATTTTGTAAGATCATTTTTCATCTAAGTAATTCACGAGGCAGACGACATTAGTGATTAAATACAGTCGAGTTATTAACCTGTTCCACAGCACCACCCAGTGGATTTAGTTATAACTGCGAAGCAATATAGTAAAATTTCAATATTATTTTTATTTTTCGAACATTAATTACAGATCAAATATATTCGTGCTCGCCCCTATTTATGGAAGCTGAAGTGTAGCGATATAAAATTTGCAATGCAATATGTAAAATGGCAATGCATTTCAAAATGTACATTTACATTTTCCATACCATGTGTGCAACATTTGGAGCAAAATAATAATTCAAATTGAATAATATAATTTACATTTGATATTTCCTACACTAGTTTTAACATAAAATTTAAACATAAATTGTATATTGTAATACTTTATATAAGTTGCATAATTCAAATTAAAATGTATTACAGAAATAATTAGATGTGTTTAACATGTTCAAGCAATTCCAAAAATTATGCCACATCACCGCACTAGCCATTATTTTTAATGGAAAGGAGACATAGGTGTTATTCAAGAATTAATTAAATTTTGCATGGTGGCAAAAAAACATTTTTTTTACATTTTGTTATTTTAACTGAATTCAGAAATGCTTTTGAAATTAAAAACTTTGCTTTTAATAAACAAAATACATATTTGAAATAAAGACTGTTTGGAGTTGGGTGCTCCGTCCCCTGAATCCACAGCCTTTGTTGTTATTTTGAGTGTAGGGTAGACCAGATGGTACACTTTTTGCTTTTTCAGTTACCACACCAAAACTGAGGTCTGAAAATAAGTGTTTTTTTCATTTGACATTTCCTTTACTTGTCTACTAAAATATTAATAATTCTTAACATCCATAAGTAGGTCATATTTGCCACAATTAGCTTATAAACACAATAAGCCTTTTCGTTCCAACTGTTCCCATGTTGGGTACAGTTGGAACAGTACCCGAGTACAGTTGAGACACCCATCCGTAATGCTGTAAAACTGCCCAACCCATTCATTGAATTTGTAAAATACCTTTAAAATGAGAATTCAACATTTATTTTTATTTCCATTCAGTATTTTATTTGATTATTTATCAATAATAAATTGCCACTTGCCATTGGAAGATTATTTTGCTTATTTTAAGCAAAAAACTATAGGAAAAAAATAATTAAATCCCAAAACAAGACTGATTTTTACTAGTCTAGTAAATACTTCTTACTTTATTTTTTATTTATTTAATGTTTTTTTATGTTTGGACTTGAAATAAGACAAAAATACTATAAGAAAATAATTTAATCGTGCAACTAAATTGCATGTGCTGCAATAGGATTCTAGTGCGGGGTACAATTGATACACTGCGTCTCAACTGTACCCCGCTGACCACCTTGGACATTCTCCATATTTTACGACTGCCTTACATGACACACAGTCATGCAATATGCCAGTTTTTAGAGCACAGATTAAGGTTTAAGAAAATGTAAATTAACTTTAAAAGTCGTGCAAGGATGAGAAGCTATTCAATGTGGAAGAGCTGTGGTGAAATGAAAAATTGACCTTAGAAAAAAAACTTTTTCATATCAGACCCCCGTACCCAGCCAAACCCACGGCCAAAATCTCTCTGAACTGAACTCAAAACTTGAGAGCCCTGTAACCGTGATTTCTGTTTGAATTAAGATCATTTTTCTTACTCCACTGGCAGAATATTTAGTCTATTTTAAGCAAAACTCTTCAATTTTTCCCAAAACAAGACAACATTTTTTGCTTGTCTAGTAAATGCTTCTTAATGTAAGAATGGTTCTATATTTGGAAGCATTTTTTTGCAGTGTGGCCATTTATTCTTACAGCGCTTGCTTTGACATGCATTCTTAGACCAGATTTCATAACATTGTCATTTTATGATTAGTTTTTACTTTGATATAAACCTGCGTTCAGTATCAGTTATCCGATCATAAATGAGAATCATAATCATTTGTATCGAGCACCTTTTAGTGAGGCTGTGTGTGTGTGTGTGTGTGTGTGTGTGTGTGTGTGTGTGTGTGTGTGTGTGTGTGTGTGTGTGTGTGTGTGTTGGTTTAGTGAGATCAGACTGAACACTGTGTGTGTGTGTTTCCTGAAGCAGCCGAACACAAATAAACGCGTGAACACGTGTGCGACTCATGTCTTTATTTATCTTCATCAGTTAAAGACATAACTGTTCATTTAACACGTGTCATGTGCTTTTCCCTCTTCATTAACGGTGTTTTATTAAGCCAATCGTTATATTTTAATTTATGTTTTGGGGTGAAATTTGGAAAACTACTGATGTAATTTCAACGACTCATTCATGAGAAACATGCTTTGTGTCGAGCACATTTTAGTGAGGCTGAGCTGCGTCTGACCAGTCACACTGCCCAAAAATGCTCTTATTATTTAGTTTTTTCTTTTCTTCTTGTTTCCAGTCCAAATATCTTAATATTCTTAAATCAAGATGCTTTTGCTAGATAAGTGAAAGATATTTTTTCTTGTTTTCTGGGGAAAAAAATATCAAAATGAAGAGAGTTTTTGCTTAAAACAGGCTAAATTAGTTGCCAATGGGGTGAGAAAAAAATAATCTTATTTATGATTGGGACGGACACAAGATTTCAATCAAAAACAAGATTATTTTTCTCACCCCATTGGCAACTAATTTAGCCTGTTTTAAACTTTATTTTGATTTTATTTTCAACAAAACAAGAAAAAATACCTCATGTCATTTTACTTATATAGTAAATGCATCTTGATTTAAGAATTGTTAGATTTTAAACTAGAAACAAGACCAAATGACTGAGTAAGAAGAGCATGTTTGCAGTGCTGTGGTTGAGGTGTGTGTGTGTGTGTGTGGGTGGGTTTAGTGAGATTGAACTGTGTGTGTGTTGGTTTAGTGAGATCAGACTGAACACTGTGTGTGTGTTTCCTGAAGCAGCCGAACACAAATAACCATGTGTGATACTCATGTCTTTATTTATCGTGCTTGTTTTTCCTCAGTTAAAGAGATAACTGTTCATAATTAACATGTGTCGTGCTTTTCCCTCTTATTAACAATGATTTATTAAGCCACTCATTATATTTTACCTGATGTTTTGGGGTGATGTTTTAGAAAACTGTTGATGTAATTTCAAGGTAATGTTTTACTGATTTATGACTACAAAGGACATCAGACTATAGCGATAAAAACGATCTTCCCCCTGTTCTTTTATTGTTCGTATTGTGTGTTATCAAGATGACATATAAACATATCTAAACAGCTTTAAAGCGATGTTTCATAAGCATTTCTAATCTTACGACAGCTGATCATAAAACATAATGTCAACTGACATTACACGCACTATTTCACAATGTCACTTTTTAAGAGTATAAATACTATTATACTATAATATTTATCTTTTGCGGTATTTTTGCAACGGTCTCTCTGGAGGTGAAATGAGTTTATGTGAAGATGACGCTAATTTTCCCGTTTTATTTACATATTCATATGACCTCTAGCCAACCCGCTTCCTGCTCATTGCATATTCATGACGATCTTCATTCACTTAGAGCGGAGTGGGCGTGGTTTAATCTGAGGGGGGAGGGTCCAATGCAAATGACTATAGCGCCTCTGCTCATCGACGTACAATCAGGCCACGCTCGAGAGGGCGATCTGATTGGCCGACAGCGCCCGATCTTACGACGGCCATCGCCGAGCGCGAGCCAATCACAGGAGCGCGTCATTGACAAGCGCTTGTTTGTGAATGACGTCAATGCCGAGGCGCAAGATGGCGGCGTCTGGTCGGTAAAAGCTCGCCCGGAGTCTGTGGATGTTTTGAGTTTTGAGGAGGGAGAATAAACCGAGAGAGACACACACGGGACACCGGTACACCGGTAGCGTTACACCGCGACCGGAGCCGTGCGAGGATGGACGCCACCGAGTTTATGGACACGATGGACCCGAGCTTATCCGAACTGGGGGATGAGTTCACACTGGGAGACATCGACGGTGAGCGATGAGAGGATGAGGAGGATGTCCTGTGTTTATAACCGTGTGTGTGTGTGTGTGTTTATAACCCTGTGTGTGTGTGTTTATTTACCTCAGTGCTGCTGTCGTGTTATTACTAGCGTTGCTTTTGGTGTGTTTAGTATTAGTGCTTGTGTTGTTGTTGTCATTAGGGTTATAGTGTTAATGTTTTTATTTACCAGCCTAACATTTCAAATATTGTTAAAAAACACAAAACTAATCATAAGGGTCAGGTTTTTATTATTGTTGGGATTTATACATCCTCTGCTGAAATAAGAAACAGTTTTGAAATAAATAATCTGATCCACTGATGTGTGGTTTGTTAGGATAGGACAATATTTAAAAAAATCTGAGGGTGTAAAAAAATCTAAATATTGAGAAAATCTCTTTTAAAGTTGTCCAAATGTAGTCCTTAGCATTGCATATTACTACTAATAATACATTTATGGTATATGTGCGGTAGGACATTTACTAAATCTCTTCATGGAACATGATCTTAATATCCTAATGATTTATATGTCCTAATGACACCAAAAATACTAGCCTTACTAATTCTTAAAAGACAAGTCGACTGTCGGTAATAACATAATGATAATAAGGTTGAGAAATGAATAACCATAGCACTTCACTGTATGAAATATGAAACTTCCAGTCAGAGTTCAGTGTGTGATGTTTCATTGTCGTGTTTGATTGACATGAGCAGGGATATTAGGCTGCTGTCACTTTAAGCATGAATGCACGGATCCAATACACGGATATACACACGCGTCTACTTTCTCCACTGTTTATGGTCACTTAGGACTTAATAAGTGCTGTTATTAGTCTAGTTAGAGTTATTTGAGCATGAGTATCAGTCTGATCAACCAGACAAACACAAACTAAACCTCTGATCGATCTGTGAAAGAGCACGTGACACACACCGGAGCTAAACGTGTGTGTCAGAGACCAGATGATCACTCTCTAAAGATGGACGGATGCTGTGTGTGTGTGTGTGTGTGTGTGTGTGTGAGAGTGATCATTATTTTCATTCACACATTGATGTGATAGTGGTGAGTAGTCTAATGCTCTTCTGGAATATTCACATTCATCATCATCACACTTACGTCAGTGTGTGTGTGTGTCACTGCGCATGTGAAAGAACACACACACACACACACACAGAGACACACACACCCTTCTGGTGTTTCTAAAGCTTTGAAAGATCTAGAAGATGATATGAATCTCTGTAGGGCTGAGTCTCATGATCACATGTATCACAGACAATGAAGTGTGTGTGTGTGTGTGTGTGTGTGTGTGTGTGTGTGTGTGTGTGTTCTCGTGATTATTAAACATATTTCCCCTGAATTATGATTGCAAATAAAGCTGGACACACATTTACCTGTGGATGCACTGATAACTGATCATTCTTTATTTTTGATTTTTTTATGTAATTTTTGAGAGCCGGATTACAAGAACAAAAGCCTCGCCATTAAAAGCCACACATCCAACACATCCTTAACTTAAAAAAAATATTTTTACACGCCAGTGGCTCATATTACTTTATCAAAGACGTACAATAATGCTAACAAGTCATTAAACAACACGTATAAGAAAAAAACGCATATGTCATGGATAAATGAAATGTCCAGACAAGCCTATTGTTTATGAAAATGATATGAGAAAAGTGCTAGTTATTGTTAATAATGCATCATTTTGTTCTGTTTTTAACTGAAATGATTATTACTGTCAGTGTTGAATAACATCATTGCTGTAGAGCGAGGAAACTATCAGCAGGTTAATTAATGATCTCAGCCAAAGCCAGTTCTACATTACTGCAATATAAACACAATATTACAGTTAAAACACCGACTGGACGACAGCTAAACCCAGAGAATACCTTACTCTTCTTACTCTGTTTGAGCTAATGCTAAAGATGATCGCCGTGATCTGAAGCGCTTTACTACCACGTTTATTAGCCAAACGCATCCATTAAATGTCTCCGACTGAGTAATCAGGGTTCTGTAGAGGAGACCGTTTCCACCGGAGATCTGATTTACAGCGGTGTAAAGATGACTTCAGAAAGATGGCAGCTTCATTATTGTATTCTCACACTGAGATTAGCAGATCTATTAGTGAAATCTGTTGACTTTATCAATCTGTGTGTCATTATGCACCGACGGTGAGCGCTCAAACATGGGGAATAAGCACTTCTGCTGTGTTTTTCCCTCATGTTTGCATGCCTGTAACTGCAGAAGTGTTAAAGATATCTCAATATCCCCTTAGATTCTGGTTCTTAATGAACATTTCTGCTGGTTTCTCCATTTAAAAGGCCCTCGATAGCTCAATCCTAGAGATATGAAGATCTCAATACGGCTCCAGGAGTAAATTGTCCATATTTTCAGTGGTCAGAATCCAAATGTGGGTCACTTTGCACACAGCTGATACTTTTGTTCTTTTAAAGAAGAATATATGAAGACCAAATACTGTTGGAAATGGAAATATATCTCGTGTTTTTCTATCAACATTCCTTTCTGAGAGCCATAAATGCTCCTTTTTTGACGTTTGTGTGTTCCTGTAACTCTAAAAGTTTTTAAGATATTTCAATATCCTTCTAGATTCTCATTCTTAATGAACTTTTCTGTTTACATCTTTATTTTAAAGGCCCAATATGGCTCAATCCCAGAGATATGGGGATCTCAACACAGCTCAATTTGCTGAATTTTAAACATGTTCAATGGTCCAAATGTAGGAAAAAGATGTAAAACCGCTGATAGTTATTGTGTTCAAAGACTGAAACTGGAGATGTGTCTTGTCTAAATGCCACTTTAGATTCTTGTTCCTATGAAACTTTCTTTTAAAATCTTCATTTTCAAAGCCCAATATGGTTCAATCCCAGAGATATTGGCATCTCAATGTGACTCCATCTTCAATTTGTTAAATGTAAGTATCGTTTGAAACCATTGAAGGTTTCCTGAAGTTTACATGTCTGTAACTCAAGAAGTGTTAAAGATATCTAAATCCCGCTTTAGATTCTTGTTCTTATTAAACTTTTCTTATGTAATCTTCATCTTAAGGCCCTGTGTGGTTCAGTCTCAGAGATAGGGATGTCAATGCGGTACCTATACTGAGTATTTGAACTCTTCAGAAGCTGATAAAATGAACAAAATCTTCCAAATATCCCTGAACCTGATTCAAATATAGATTGTTATAAACGCACACTTGAGAACAAGTGTCTTAACTTGACCAGTTTCAGTGGATTTATGGCACTCAGAAAATCTTTTCATAGAGGGAAACATCACTATAGGACCTTGAGAATTAAGATTTCAAAAGAAAAGTTTTATAATAAGAATCTAGAAAGATAAGATATCTTGAATATTTTTAGAGTTACAGGCATGTGTACAAAACATCAGCTGTGTGCAATGTCACCCACATTTGGTAAGCTGTATTACTTTTCGACCACTGAAAATATGGACAATTGACTCCTGGAGCCGTACTGAGATCTTCATATCTCTAGGATTGAACCATCGAGGGCCTTTTAAATGGAGAAACCAACAGAAATGGTGATTAGGAATCAGTATCTAAGGGGATATTGAGATATCTTTAACACTTCTGGAGAAGCAGAAGTGCTTATTCCCCATGTTTGAGCACTCACTGTCGGCGTATAATGAGACACAGATTGATAAAGTCAACAGATTTCACTAATAGATCTGCCAATCTCAGTGTGAGAATACAATAATGAAGCTGCCATCTTTCTGAAGTCATCTTTACACCGCTGTAATCCGGCTCCAGATCTCCGGTGGAAACGGTCTCCTCTACAGAACAGTGGAATACTTCAGACAAAATATGAACCAAATGTGAGCCGGGGAAGTTTCCAGAGTTTGGTTTCTTTGACTCAGAATGACCCAACAGTCCCTAAACTAGAGTACTTGTGTAAACAGGATGGTGCTCGTCTGGAAACACTGGTTGGTTTTGTCCTGTGCGAGCGGTGGCATGTTTTATGATGCCGCAGGTGTGACCGTATCGGTCATTACTGGAATAATACTGCCATAAACCAGCACATCAGTCATTAGAAACGCAGCGTCTCAAGATCTGGTGTGTGTGTGTGTGTGTTATCTACTGACCTTCATCTCATTATCACAGGTCAAAGGTCAGGGTCAGGAGTGTGTGACCGGCTGCCAGACAGCAATTGACCTTTTTTAAAAGCTCCCCTCAGCATCCCATAACAATGGAGTGGATTTTCAGTATCGGTCATTGTGAGGCTCATGTTGAGCTGTGTTAGTCATTACAGTGAAACCAAAGGCTTTGCAGTGTGGCTCTTCCTCATGCTGTCGTGATTTTAGAATGTGTCACACATAACACTCACAATATGGCATAAATTATGTAATATTTTGTGTGTTTGTGTCTGTCAGAGATGCTGCAGTTCGTCAGTAATCAGGTGGATTTCCCGGATCTCTTCGAGGATCAGATGGGCGGCGGCTCTGTGGCCCCCGTGAGGCCCCTCCCCCAGACGGTCCCCAGTGCCATACTGACCCCTCCACACACACCTGTACAGACCAGCAGCCAGACGCAGATTCAGACGCAGACACCAATACAGACACAGACACCGACACCGATACAGACACGCACACCTCCACTGCTGCAGCCACGACCACAGCCGATCACACAGGTGAGCCTGACCACACCATCACCTGCTGACCACACCCTCATATACTGACCACACCCTCTCCTGCTGACCACACCCTCACATACTGACCATACCCTCACATACTGACCACACCATCACCTGCTGACCACACCCTCACATACTGACCACACCATCACCTGCTGACCACACCATCACCTGCTGACCACAGCCTCACATACTGACCACACCCATCATCTGCTGACCACACCCTCTCCTGCTGACCACATCCAACACATACTGACCACACCCTCACCTGCAGACCACACCATCACATACTGACTACATCCTCTCCTGCTGACCACACCCTCTCCTACTGACCACACCCTCACCTGCTGACCACACCATCACCTGCTGACCACACCCTCACATACTGACCATACCCTCACATACTGACCACACCATCACCTGCTGACCACACCATCACCTGCTGACCACACCATCACCTGCTGACCACACCCATCATCTGCTGACCACACCCATCATCTGCTGACCACACCCTCTCCTGCTGACCACACCCTCACATACTGACCACACCATCACCTGCTGACCACAGCCTCACATACTGACCACACCCTCTCCTGCTGACCACACCCTCTCCTGCTGACCACAGCCTCACATACTGACCACACCCTCTCCTGCTGACCACACCATCACCTGCTGACCACACCATCACCTGCTGACCACAGCCTCACATACTGACCACACCCATCACCTGCTGACCACACCCTCACATACTGACCACACCCTCTCCTGCTGACCACACCATCACCTGCTGACCACACCCTCACATACTGACCACACCATCACCTGCTGACCACACCATCACCTGCTGACCACAGCCTCACATACTGACCACACCCATCATCTGCTGACCACACCCTCTCCTGCTGACCACATCCAACACATACTGACCACACCCTCACCTGCAGACCACACCATCACATACTGACCACACCATCACCTGCTGACCACAGCCTCACATACTGACCACACCCTCACCTGCAGACCACACCATCACATACTGACCACACCATCACCTGCTGACCACAGCCTCACATACTGACCACACCCATCATCTGCTGACCACACCCTCTCCTGCTGACCACATCCAACACATACTGACCACACCCTCACCTGCAGACCACACCATCACATACTGACCACACCATCACCTGCTGACCACAGCCTCACATACTGACCACACCCATCATCTGCTGACCACACCCTCTCCTGCTGACCACATCCAACACATACTGACCACACCCTCACCTGCAGACCACACCATCACATACTGACCACACCATCACCTGCTGACCACAGCCTCACATACTGACCACACCCATCATCTGCTGACCACACCCTCTCCTGCTGACCACACCCATCACATACTGACCACACCCTCACCTGCAGACCACACCATCACATACTGACCACATCCTCTCCTGCTGACCACACCCTCTCCTACTGACCACACCCTCACCTGCTGACCACACCCATTACCTGCAGACCACACCCTCACATACTGACCACACCCTCTCCTGCTGACCACACCCTCACATACTGACCACACCAACACCTGCTGACCACACCCTCACATACTGACCACACCCTCTCCTGCTGACCACACCCTCACATACTGACCACACTCATCATCTGCTGACCACACTCATCATCTGCTGACCACACCCATCACCTGCTGACCACACCCTCTCCTGCAGACCACACTCTCACCTGCAGACCACACTCTCACCTGCTGACCACACTCTCACCTGCTGACCACACCCTTCCCTCGCTGACCACACCCTCAGCTGCTGAACACACCCTCACCTGCTGACCACACCCATCATCTGCAGACCACACCCATCATCTGCTGACCACACCCATTACCTGCTGACCACACCCATCATCTGCTAAACACACCCTCACCTGCTGACCACACCAACACCTGCTGACCATACCCATCATCTGCTGAACACACCCTCACCTGCTGACCACACCCATTACCTGCTGACCACACCCTCACCTGCTGACCACACCCATCATCTGCTGACCACACCCTCACCTGCTGACCACACCCATCATCTGCTGACCACACCATCACCTGCTGACCACACCATCACCTGCTGACCACACCCATCACATACTGACCACACTCACCTGCTGACCACACCCATTACCTGCTGACCACACCCTCACCTGCTGACCATTACACAGTTGAGCCTGGCCACCCCCCCTCATACTTTGACCACATCTCCTCACGCTCACCCAGGTGCGAGACATTGTTGATTATGCATCTCATGCCGTGCTCTGATTGGTCAGGTGCAGACGTTCCCCATGCAGACGCTGGCTGTGCAGACGCAGGCTCAGCCGCAGACGGTGATGCTCACGCAGACCGGCACACCTTCCCGATTCATCCAGAACCAGGTGATCTGCCAGCAGAACCACGCCACGGGCTTTCAGGGTGAGAAACACACACCCACACACGCACGCACACACACACACACACACACACACACACACACACACTAGGAGAATACACACACAAGCGTTGTTCACACATCTGTGCTTCCTCTCAGTTCTTCAGCCGCAGATGCAGAGCATTGTGACATCACCGCAGGTCCAGCCAATGACGATCCAGCACCAGCGTTTGTTGACTCCGTCCGGTCAGACCATCCAGACGCTGTCCACGACGCCCATGCACACCATGTCCCAACAAGTGCCTGTACGTCACACACTTACCCACAATTCCCTTCTGCAATTCACAACGTATACTACACACACACATGACAAACTGTGCTGGTGCGTTCTGATTGGCCCACAGGTGTTAGTGCACCAGCCTCAGATCCTGAAGACGGACTCTCTGGTTCTGACCACACTGAAACCGGACGGGACGCAGGTTCTCTCGACCGTACAGAACCCGACGGGCATCACGACCCTCACCGCGCCTATCCAGACCACCGCACTGCAGGTTCCTGTACGTCACATGACATAAACATACAGCCATTAAAGTTCTTATTAAACTGGACGTGCTTATATATTACTTAGACTGTTGTAAGTAAATATTGTTATTAAGATAGCATTAACCCTTTTACACATAGAAATCACTACAGTAGACAGCTGTTAAAGATCATTTTATTGCGTGGGCGTGGGTTTTGATGGCACAGTTGCACATCAACCACTACAGTGGACCCTAGTGCATCGCCCTATACACTGCCACCAAGTGGCAAGCCTTTGTATGTGGACATTTTTTCTTTCTCCAAACCAAGATGGCCGACGGCCAGTCAGAAAGTTGTTCCGGAATATCCATCCATTCCTTCTATCCTAGGAGACTGTTGCAGGTAAAAAAAATGTTGGAGCATCCAAGGAGTCATATCATTGTTAAATTGATCCAAGTATTGATTTTAGATTTGGAGGAAATTCTGATTAATCATCATGTCCACAATAGTTGACATCATGCATCGCTAGCTATAATTCAGCTTCAACTCACATTATTACTGGCACTGTTGTTCTTGAAAATACTTATGCAGTAAAAAAAATTTGGCTGTAAATAAATGTATTTGTATTATTAGATTGTAATTTTGCATTTCTTTACTCGTTACATCAAAAAGTAATCTGATTACATAAATACATTATTTAATCAGATTACTTTTGGGATGTTACGAGTAAAGTAACTCATTACTGGTAACATGCATTATGTAATCAGATTACTTTTGTGATGTAACAAGTAACTCATTACAAGTAACAAGCATTATGTAATCAGATTACTTTTGTGATGTAACGAGTAAAGTAACTCATTACAAGTAACAAGCATTATGTAATCAGATTACTTTGTGATGTAACAAGTAACTCATTACAAGTAACGTGCAGTAACGTCACAAAAGTAATCTGATTACATAATGCATGTAACTTAAAATGCGCTACCGCTAGCACGGCTCATTTTAGATGAGATTGAAAACACCTTATCACTAATTTTCCCTCAGTCTGGGGAAGAGCTAAATTTGTGTATGTTGAGCATAATCAGAATGATCAGCTAGTTAAGGGTAAATCGATGTACTCTGGTCGATGGAGGAAACATGAGCGTTTTGTACGTCAGTGTTTTCAAACACTAGTGTGCCATAACAGGTTGTCAGGCTTGCCATGGAACAGCATTAGAGCTTGTGACTAAACCATGTAACTCCATTGGATCCTCAATCTGTCTGTCAAACCCAATAACTCCACCCGCCTCTATTGTGTAGTGCCACACGCAGGCTTTAATGCGGAAATAAGATGGATGCTCATTAAAATAAATCTCTATGGTTCTGCCTGTCGTCTCTCTCTTTCCCAGACGCTGATGAGCAGCAACATTCTGACAACTGTTCCCATGGTGATGGGGGGCGGAGACAAGCTGCCAATCAAGCAGCTGTCATCAGGCACCGCCCACAATGGGGGCGGGGCCAGGGTGGCCATGGATCAGGGCATGACCGTTACTACAGGACCGGGAGGAGTCGTGAAAGAGGGCGAGCGTCGCACAACGCACAACATCATCGAGAAGCGTTACCGATCATCCATTAACGACAAGATCCTGGAGCTGCGAGACCTCGTCATGGGCAACGATGCCAAGGTGTGTGTTTATACTCGCCCCAGTGCATGCTGGGCAGGGCTGACCCTGACCAATTTTCTGCCCTAGAAGAGATTTTACTTGGTGCCCCTTGTATCAAGGTTAAGCACTAGCGTTACATGTTATCAGTTCAAGTTAACACTGGTACTGTTTTATTTTTGTAATGCATGTTGTTGTTTTATGTGTTTTAAAAATGGTACCCTGAATCCAGTCCATTCTGGTAGAAAACAATTTTTAAAACACAACCAACATAAAACAAAACAAAAAAATGTATTTAAGTATTTATTGAGAATTTGCTAAAGTATTTGTTGTCCAGTAGATCTCCCACTAAACTATGCACATTCATGTTTTCACCATGAATTAAACTGAGAAATTTAGATATTTAATGTGCATTTTACACAAAAAAAATTGCTATCTTAAATAAGTCTGTGTATATATATATATATATATATATATATATATATATATATATATATATATATATATATATATATATATATATATCTCATTACTAAATTCGGAAAAAACATTTAAAAAATACCATATATCCCCTTAAAAGTGTACAACTGTAAAAACATTAGGATATTAAAAAAGTGATGTTTTAACAAAAACTGGCATTAATTTTTACCCAGAACAGCTGCTTGCATAAAGTTTAAGGTAAAAATAACTGGAATTAATTAGCGAACAGGTGCCACCGGCTTGGGCCCGTCATCGCTGCTCGCAGCTTTAATTTCTGATTGAAATCTTGTTTCTTGTTTCCGTCCCAATCAGAAATAAGATGATTTTTCTCATCGCATTGGCAGATAATTTAGCTTGTTTTAAGCAAAAACTCTCTTCATTTAGCATATCTTAAAATATCTTGACATTTTACTCATCTAGTAAATAAATCTTGATTTAAGAATTGTTTTAGATATTTGGACTGGAAACAAGAAAAAAATACTAAATAAGAAGAGCATTTTCTGCAGTGTATTCCGCCTATGCCGGCCCTGATGCTGGGAGCTCTAGCGGTTTGTGTGGTATCATGAGTTTGATTGTCTGTGTTTTAAATGGCAGATGCACAAGTCTGGTGTTCTGCGTAAAGCCATCGACTACATCAAATACCTGCAGCAGGTCAACCACAAGCTTCGGCAGGAGAACTTGGCGCTGAAGATGGCCAGCCAGAAGAACAGTGAGTCCAGTTACAGTTCACGAATCCGTCCGGCGCTCGACGGCCTCACTGATGTCTCTCTCTCTCTCTCTCTCTCTCTCTCTCTCTCTCTCTCTCTCTCTCTCTCTCTCTCTCTCTCTCTCTCTCTCTCTCTCTCTCTCTCTCTCTCTCTCTCTCTCTCTCTCTCTCTCTCTCTCTCTCTCTCTCTCTCTCAGAGTCGGTGTGTGTGACTGATGATCTGGATCTGAAGCCTGAGGCGGCCTTCATCTCTCCGCCTCCGTCTGATTCGGGCTCCAGCTCTCCCGCTCAACTCTCGCCCTTCTGCATCGACTCTGAGCCGGGCAGTCCGTTGCTGGAGCACGAGCAGGTGTGTAGATTAGAGTCTGACCAGTGTTGGGAGTAAAGGCCCTTTCACACCGGACACGTGACGAAATAACTATGCAAGTATTTCACTTCAAAATCATTCACATCAGCCTCTACATGAAATTACGATGTTTCAGAGCTCCGTTATTCCAATACATTCGCAGCGACAGCTGAGAAAACACGGACACTTCATCATTCAGTGAAGACGAGCTTTTCATTTTATTTAAAGGACCGAAAAGAAGGTTTTGGGTGCAGCCAGTCTTAAAGAACAGAGTCTGAAGGGGAGTCTGCTAATCTTGTAGAGGAGCTAAAGCTTTATCATGGGCGCTTCCGTACTTACTTTCCAAAGTCTGTGGGACAATTTGAGTAACATTAACGTTAGCATGGCATCTGAGGAGACTAACACACACTTCAGGAACCAGTTGATCCACAGCAGATGTTTCTAGTTCAGTCACAATGCACACACCTTTCCACACACCTTTGTTTCCTTGTGTGTGATTGGTTGAAGCCGTTTCTGTCGCCGCTAGAGTAAAACAACTCGACATCTAAACTAAAAAAACAAATGTTGTTTTTTCACCCAACACATTCTCGTTCGTTGTGGAAGTGCTCTACTTTTAGCAGTAACACGCTTGTAATCCACTACTTTTAGCATTAACACGCATGTAATCCACTACTTTTAGCAGTAACACGCATGTAATCCACTACTTTTAGCATTAACACGCATGTAATCCACTACTTTTAGCGTTAACACGCATGTAATCCACTACTTTTAGCGTTAACACGCATGTAATCCACTACTTTTAGCGTTAACACGCATGTAATCCACTACTTTTAGCGTTAACACGCATGTAATCCACTACTTTTAGCATTAACACGCATGTAATCCACTACTTTTAGCAGTAACACGCATGTAATCCACTACTTTTAGCATTAACACGCATGTAATCCACTACTTTTAGCAGTAACACGCATGTAATCCACTACTTTTAGCAGTAACACGCATGTAATCCACTACTTTTAGCAGTAACACGCATGTAATCCACTACTTTTAGCAGTAACACGCATGTAATCCACTACTTTTAGCGTTAACACGCATGTAATCCACTACTTTTAGCGTTAACACGCATGTAATCCACTACTTTTAGCGTTAACACGCATGTAATCCACTACTTTTAGCGTTAACACGCATGTAATCCACTACTTTTATCGTTAACACGCATGTAATCCGCTACTTTTAACGTTGACACGCATGTAATCCGCTACTTTTAGCGTTGACACGCATGTAATCCACTACTTTTAGCAGTAACACGCATGTAATCCACTACTTTTAGCATTGACACGCATGTAATCAGCTACTTTTAGCATTGACACGCATGTAATCAGCTACTTTTAGCATTGACACGCATGTAATCCACTACTTTTAGCGTTAACACGCATGTAATCCGCTACTTTTAGCGTTGACACGCATGTTATCCGCTACTTTTAGCGTTGACACGCATGTAATCCACTACTTTTATCGTTAACACGCATGTAATCCGCTACTTTTAGCGTTGACACGCATGTAATCCGCTACTTTTAGCGTTGACACGCATGTAATCCACTACTTTTAGCGTTAACACGCATGTAATCCACTACTTTTAGCGTTAACACGCATGTAATCCACTACTTTTAGCATTGACACGCATGTAATCCACTACTTTTAGCGTTAACACGCATGTAATCCACTACTTTTAGCAGTAACACGCATGTAATCCACTACTTTTAGCATTGACACGCATGTAATCCACTACTTTTAGCGTTAACACGCATGTAATCCACTACTTTTAGCGTTAACACGCATGTAATCCACTACTTTTAGCATTGACACGCATGTAATCCACTACTTTTAGCATTGACACGCATGTAATCCACTACTTTTAGCTTTAACACGCATGTAATCCACTACTTTTAGCGTTAACACGCATGTAATCCACTACTTTTAGCGTTAACACGCATGTAATCCACTACTTTTAGCGTTAACACGCATGTAATCCACTACTTTTAGCATTGACACGCATGTAATCCACTACTTTTAGCGTTAACACGCATGTAATCCACTACTTTTAGCAGTAACACGCATGTAATCCACTACTTTTAGCAGTAACACGCATGTAATCCACTACTTTTAGCGTTAACACGCATGTAATCCACCACTTTTAGCGTTAACACGCATGTAATCCACCACTTTTAGCAGTAACACGCATGTAATCCACTACTTTTAGCGTTGACACGCATGTAATCCGCTACTTTTAGCGTTAACACGCATGTAATCCACTACTTTTAGCGTTAACACGCATGTAATCCACTACTTTTAGCAGTAACACGCATGTAATCCACTACTTTTAGCGTTAACACGCATGTAATCCACTACTTTTAGCATTGACACGCATGTAATCCACTACTTTTAGCGTTAACACGCATGTAATCCACTACTTTTAGCAGTAACACGCATGTAATCCACTACTTTTAGCAGTAACACGCATGTAATCCACTACTTTTAGCGTTAACACGCATGTAATCCACCACTTTTAGCGTTAACACGCATGTAATCCACTACTTTTAGCAGTAACACGCATGTAATCCACTACTTTTAGCGTTAACACGCATGTAATCCACTACTTTTAGCGTTAACACGCATGTAATCCACTACTTATAGCAGTAACACGCATGTAATCCACTACTTTTAGCGTTAACACGCATGTAATCCACCACTTTTAGCAGTAACACGCATGTAATCCGCTACTTTTAGCGTTGACACGCATGTAATCCGCTACTTTTAGCGTTAACACGCATGTAATCCACTACTTTTAGCGTTAACACGCATGTAATCCACTACTTTTAGCAGTAACACGCATGTAATCCACTACTTTTAGCGTTAACACGCATGTAATCCACTACTTTTAGCGTTAACACGCATGTAATCCACTACTTTTAGCGTTAACACGCATGTAATCCGCTACTTTTAGCGTTAACACGCATGTAATCCGCTACTTTTAGCGTTAACACGCATGTAATCCACTACTTTTAGCGTTAACACGCATGTAATCCACTACTTTTAGCGTTAACACGCATGTAATCCACTACTTTTAGCGGTAACACGCATGTAATCCACTACTTTTAGCAGTAACACGCATGTAATCCACTACTTTTAGCGTTAACACGCATGTAATCCACTACTTTTAGCGTTAACACGCATGTAATCCACTACTTTTAGCGTTAACACGCATGTAATCCACTACTTTTAGCGTTAACACGCATGTAATCCGCTACTTTTAGCATTAACACGCATGTAACTAAATATAGTTTTTATTCCAATAACACAATTACTGAAATTTTAATGAGTTTGTTACTCTCTTTTGTGAAAAATGAACGCTTGTAGACATGAAGCTCAAATCTAGGCCCTAGCCTTAATAGTTCGGTTTTGTTTTAATGTCGAAGTAGTTGTATTTCGTTTAGTTCATATAATACTTTTGATATACAGTAATTGGTAAAGTAATTAAATAAAAGAACTTTTAAAAGAAGTAAGTAGTAACTGTAGCTAATCAGTGATTTTGAGTGATTTGACCGATTTGTTTGTGTGTGTGTGTTCCAGGTGAAGAGCGAGCCTAACTCGCCGTCGTCGGTCGGCGTGATGGACCGCTCTCGTCTGCTGCTCTGCGCTCTCACCTTCCTGTGCCTGTCACTCAACCCTCTGCCGTCTCTGCTGGGCTCAGAGGAGGACATGACGGGTCTGAGTGCCGCC